>NC_046363.1:42828731-43038568 GCF_011125445.2 Fundulus heteroclitus
TTTACTCTGGGTGGAGTGTGAGGGGTCACAGCAGCATCTGGATGGCATTTCATCCTGTCAAACAGACCCGAGCTGCAGGCCATCGACACCGTTCAGACTGACAGACTGCCAGCAGCTCTGATTAACGCTGCTCTCCAATATTCCTCTTGATTGGTTTTAATCAGCCTATAGTTTGACTGACTTGTTTATTGTGACTGACAGACGATCAGCGTCTTTTAAAGCCGCTACAGAAACGGCTGGTGCAAGGAAATTTGAACTAGTAGCACCAGGTTCATACAAACACAACTGACAAAGCTTTCTGTTTACTTAAAACTAGATTTAGAAGATAATTATAAACTAAAGACACTGTTTTTACTAAAAAAATAAACAAAAAAATTAACAAACGTTTCCATCTAGGCACATCAACAGTTTGACACAAATAATTGGCAATCTATGCATAATGTGATTAAAAATGTGAGTGCTTCAGGAGCCTGAAATGTTTGTTGACTCTCCTCTTTCCTTATCATCATCATTAACCTAAAAGATTTAATTAATAATTTAAAATCATGTTTATACCTGTATTAGTTTTGGATTATGAGTATCAGCCTCTATGACCACCACCTTCGTTCATTTGTGGTCAAATGAAGTCATAGAGAGATACCCTGATGAATCGTGATGGATGTACTCCTACATTTTACTCAGGGAACACCCTTTACATTTAAAATAAAACATGCCAGCATATTTTACTGCAATTAAGAAGAAAATTATTCCTCAAGTTAGCTCAAAACTTGAGAAACGTGAGTCTAAAGCTGAAAACAAGATTGTGTAAAATCAATAACGTTACACCCAAAGTGGGCAAAGCCTTCAATCAGTTGTTGACGTCTCCAATATCTGATCTGCTAGTAAACTAAAACAAGAAATCCAGAAATGTGAAATAATGCATTTTTAAACAGAATAAATCACTGTAATTAAAATCCTTAGATATCAATATCAAACACAGGTTTATGTGGGGCTGTCAGTAGAGGAGATCCCATAAAATTACCATCCCCTAACATTCAGGACAAGCAGCCATGGGAGTGTCTTCACAGATACAAGTCACCAACCCAAAGGCAATCTGGTTAAGTCTGAGAGAGAACTACCGATGTGGACAACACAAATAAAATATCAAATCTATCTCTTAACCTCAGTGTGGGAAGAAATTACAATTAAAACCTTTTAACTACAATACATTATTAGCAACAATCAGTCCAAACATCGATCCAACAAGGTGTCAGAAACCTTCCTTAGGAAAGGGAAGGATAAAGTCAGCAACAGGACTCAGCTTCTTGTTAATGGGTCCAAATAAAGTATTTCCCACACCAGTACACAAGCAACACCAGCTTGAACTGTGGAAACAAGGCAGAATGGACTATTTCTTTCATGTTCTTGATACAAAAATCTGACTCCATCATCTGAATGTCTCTCTGGAAACTGAGAGTCGTCCAGTCTGTGCCCGTCCAATTCCAACTAGGCTATGGAAACCCTACACTGTAAAATATATATATATATATATATATATATATATATATATATATATCTGTTGTTTTTACTGAAAAACTTTGGCAGCTGTGGTTACCAGAGTCTTTCAGCAAAAAAAATAAAATAAAAAATACAGTAAAAATGTAAACCAGCTGACAGAACCATCTGTGTATTTTACATGATAAAACTGTGGACCACTGGTTATCTTTAAATGCATAATTAACAGCTTTCAGTAAAAACAACAGATTTTTATTTTTACAGCATAGTGTTACTTTCCTGTCATTAGCTAAAAGTCTAATGATACAAAACGAGCAACAAAAATGTACAGAATATACTGTAAGTGTTGTTCCATACATATATTCTTAATATTTTAGAATTAACTGAAGCAAAACAAAAAGGAAGGTAAACGTGACCTAACCCTCGTCAGGTGAAATAGTTAACCTCATACTTGTTCATGTTCTCATGAAGACTGGTCGCCTAGAATGTTAGCATTATTTTCTTTAAAATTGACCAAAAAAATAATTAAGGGAAATTGATTTTAGTCACCCTGCCTGATGTAACCTGTGACCCGCCTGAGAGCTTTCTTCTTTACCTGGACGAATCTGCAGGTAAATTTTATCCCATGCAAGTGAATGGAAACCATAAGACTGGTAGGAGATTTCAACAGAGAATCCTGAGAATACATATTTATTATTCATGGTACTTATATCAGCTGCTCCTGGGCACAACTGTGATCAGAAAGTGGAGATGTGCTTAAGGAAAACAAAGTTTACCCCTGGGTTTAATTGTCGGTAAAATAATTCCTGTATGATAAGTTTCAAAGTGATGAAAGCTAAAGGTTATACATACTGTATACGCTATAATGAGTTACTATTACTGGAGGATGAATTAAACCGCCCATTCTAAGGACAGTTATATCCTCAGTCCGACTCTTACTAAATGCTGGCGGATGAGATAAGCGCGTCGGAAGGCACTGGCACAACTTATTTTGTTGTTTAGATTGAGTGACCTTTATCAATGCAAATGAGATCTTGCTGCATTGCAGAAGTCAAACATGCAGAGCAAAAACAAATGCCGCCCTTTTGTCAGGAACCTTTAATCATCGGGATATTCAGCTCCAGTGGAAGCTTTGGGGAGCACCATAAGCCCCGGAGAGACACGTGTGTCTCCCTTCCTCTCGGTTAAGTGTTTTTGGGGTGTGCTTGCTCACACCTTACAAACTAAACATTGTTTGTCCTTCAACAGTCTGCTGGCAACTCTCACAACCTGGCACACTCCCCCTTTCTCCATCGCTCTCTCTCTCTGTCTCTCACACACACTTGGCAGACATCTGTGGAGTGTTGTCTGGAATGAATGAAAGCGCAGAGGCTAGACCGTTGACGGTTGGGGTCAATTCAAACTGCTGGAAAAGAGCCAAGACATGGGCCTTTACACACAACTTACTGAATGAACACCTCTCAGTCCTTAACGGTGGAAAGTTCTGCCAAGCAGTGTAAACAGTAACAGTTTCTGAAGCTGCATGAAACCTGGATAAAACATGAAGGACAATGACACGAGTAAAGAGTTTCTATGCTTCTTTACTTCCTGTAAACCTCACAATGCTCTATTGTTGAGCGTTTAGGCCTTTATAATAATGCTATAATGTCTCATCTCCTTCACTGAATCTGTCTGGATTAAGATCCACAAACCAGAGGACATTCAGCGGCATGCTGCTTTAAATTCCCAGCCTGATCAGGCAACATTTTCTTAAACCATTGCTGTTAATTTTGGTGAGCCTGTGCAAAGTTTAGGCCTTCTGCTTGATTGTTCAACATGTTGACATTCTCAGAGAGATAATATTTCTCATGTCTGCACATCTTCTTCTCAACAAGCCATTTTGGTGCCATTCTCTGCACACCTCAGAGATGGTTGTGATTGAAAATCATAGCAGATCAGCAGATTGTGAAATGCTTAGACCAGCCCATCTGGCGCCGTCATCCATTCTACGTTCAACGTTACTTAAATCCCCGCCTCCCCGTCCTGATGCTCGCTTTGAAATTCAGCAAGTTGTCTTCACCACATCTGGATGCACCGAATTGCAGACATGTAATTGGCCGTTTCACCGTTTGTGTTAAAAACCAACGGAGCAGTAGTACCTGATGGCTGTGGGTTAAATAAGGGTTCGGAAATACTTCATACGATTTAGATTTAAAGTCATTTTTCATTCTAACAAGTTTATCTTTGGAATGAGAGACATCCTCCAAGACACAACAAGACAGGAGTATAATTTAAAAAAATAAAATCACATGTAATCTTTTATTCATCAATAATCAGTGGAAAAGGACTGATCGTATTACAGCAGCCAAACCCTTCTTATAATCGCTGGCCATCATTTTGCACGTCTCCCCTGGTTTACTTAACTATTTATCTTTGGTGCTGAGCTCCAAGTCTCTGAGGTGGGAAGGTCTTCTTCCCATTACCCTAATCTTTTGTTCTCACAGGTTTAGGTCCAGAGTGTAGCTAAACCACTCTAAAACACTGATTCAACTTTCAGTCAATAGATGATAAATACGCTATAGGTATGAATAATTTTGCATCTGGGATGCATATTCAGATCATGAACCACTGTAACAAAACCCTAAAAAACCTTTGAAATGTTTAGACCGGCACAAAAAGTAGCCACTGATCATCTGAAAGTTAAACGATTGGTAAAATGACACTCAGCAGCAGCCGCTGTTATATCAACATCAGCAGAACTAGACTCCAAACAGCATCCCACATCAAACACTGGACACTTGAAGAAAGAAAAGTCCGTCTTACCCCGCAGGTTCTGGATCTTCACCGTCACCTCCGCGGGCTCCCGCAGGCTGCGCGCCAGGTACAGGCGCCCCGAGTCTCTTTCGATCTGTACGGGCGAGTCGGCCTCGGAGATCACCTCGAACCAGCGCTGTTCGAACCTCTGGTCCGGCACAGTGAACACCAGATCGCCGACTCTGATGTGATCCGGAACGGAGACCGTGTAGGTCAGATCCTCGGACAGAGCGCGGGGCCTCCGCTGCGCTCTGCTGGACCCACGGACGTTGACCCAAAGGAACACCGGCTCCCCGACCAGCGCCACATCCCCGCCGTCCTTCACGTACAGGCGCAGGGTAAGCTGGCTGACCCCCAACAGGGACCCGACGAGCCTCACCTGGCCGGTTTGCGGAACCACGTGGAGCAAACTGGACTCTGGCGATGCGTAAAAAGTTGCGCGTCCATTTCTCTCCGCGTCGCCGTCTTTTGCGTCGAAGCGAGCCAACACGGTTCCAAGCGGCGCCAGCTCATCCGCTTCCACCGTTTTATTCCCGCTGGTGAACTGGGGTATATTATCATTCCTGTCGGACACCTCGACCTGGACCACCGCCGCTCTCCTCTGACACATGGGCGGCAGTTCTACCGTCAGTTCGTACATCGCTATAAACTCTCTGTCCAAAGGCTTGGCGGACACCAAAATCAAATGTCCTCGTTGGTCCCGTTGTCTGGAGTCGTAAACGATCCTAAAATCTGATGGGTAATTCCCGTACAGGCTTCCTTCCAGGTCTGCACCTGAGCAGACTCCGGCTTCAAGCGGGATCAAGACCCCATCCACAGGCGTTCCAGCCGGGGAGTTCTCAGCGATGTGGCCAAAATAGCGCGCTGGGTGCCTGCGCTGCGCGGAGAGACACGCCGGTGGGACATGAAGCAGCAGCAGGAGCAGGTGGAAGGTGTTCAGGAGAGCCGGTTGTCTTGCACCTTTGGTCATGTTTCCATTAAGACAGTTTTACTTACAAAAGACAGCAAAGTGTCCGCTGGAACTGCGAAAACGGGCGCCTCTGTCACATAGATCCAGTTTAAAAGAAGGCAAACAAATCGGGATACCTTTCTAGATGAGACAAAAGTGTGTTTTCGGGAAAGTTCATTAAATCATTCCTCTTAAATGCAAGAAAAGAGCTAAATCCACTGTCATGAGGAGAAGAGACCTACAGGAAGAAATCGGCAACTCTAATTCCGACAGTCCTCTTTGGATAAATCACTTAATAGGGGCTTTTACGCATGGATCAAACCGGTCCTTTTCCCCCAATGTTCATGAGGAACATAAAAAGGCATGAATAAAAGGAGCAGTTAAGAAAAATATAATCTGGGGATAATTTTCCTCAGTTCAGTAAAAAAAATGTTCCAGCACAAAAGATGCTGAAGATGCGCGAAACTGGTCTACAGTGTCCGGATGGACTCCACCGGAGGTTGGAACAGACTAACGGTCTCAGAAAAATCAAGCTGGCTCCATGTGGATCCATCGCACCGCCTACTACCAGCCCCCCCCCAACCCCGTCCTCCCCGCATCCCCGGAGGAGAGCCTCCAATCAGAACGCCGGACTGGAGCGATGAGCCCGAGCGAGTCCCGCCCTCTGAAAGACTGGGTCTCCAGATGGTGAGAGGAGAGAGACAAAACCTTTTTTCAGATGTGGACAAACTGTTTAAACGCCGCGTTTTTATTAGCCCTGATCAGATTTGATCATCTCTGTCTTCCACTCAACACACACGGATGAGATGCAGATCAGGTTGTCTATAATAAATCTGAAAAGTGTTAATTAAAAAAAAAAAAAAATCACAAAAAAGCTGTTTATGGTCTCAAAATGAACTTTTACAGGGTTTAATTTTAATTTAATCCAATAGGCATTAAAATATAATTAAGGATTTTAACATTAATATTTAGGATTCCAAATAATCAGTTACGAAGGCAAGAACAGTTCAAGGCAACTGTGAGGCCATAACAGTAGCCGTGCACAAAAAGGCAACAATGAAAGAACATTGTTGTATCCTCGGGACATTCCTCCAGTAAAGAAAACGTTAACCTCTTCTTTCCTGACATGTATTTTACTAGGATTGTATATGATAGATCATTTGAACAGCTGTGTCTTTAGTGTTATACAGTTTTCTAAAATTGTCATAAAGGTTGCATCTGTTTTCAACTACGAGTTGCTACTATTACATCTTTGCACATATACAGACATAATTTTTGGCCATTCTTCTCCATAAAAGTTCAAACTAAGCCAGATCGGATGGATGGAGAGCACCAATCTTTTAACAATTACAACATAATTTCAGTTGAACTGTCTCATTTTTACCTCCTATTAACTCTGACCAGGTTTGCCGTCTATGTTCAAATAAAGCAGTGCCACAACACAGTGCTGCCACCACCCTCTTTCATGGTGGGGATGGTGTGTTCAGGGCGATGTGTTGTGTGTGGTTTTCACAATTTTGCACTACAAGGTTCATTTTGGCCTCATCTGGGCAGACCATCTGCTACGTGTTTGCTGTGTCCCCTACATGGCTGGTGTCCCCCTGCAAACATGAGCTCCTGTGGCGTGCCACAGATTCTCCCACCTGAGCTGTGGATCTCTGGAGCTCCTCCAGAGTTACCATGGACCTCTTGGATTTTTAGTTGATCAATGCTTTATTTGTTTAAAGCTTAGGATACTAACATAAACCTGCTTCAGACTTAGCCACAATGTTCTCCCTGACCTGTCTGCTGTGTTCCTTGGTCTTCTTTAATCTTCTCCAACACACCCCAGACGTCTTCACAGAACAGCTGGAGATTAATTTGTTGAAGTCGACTGGTGGCAGGAATCTTATTTAGAGGTATTGGAGAAACAAAAGGGTTAAATAAAACACATGCACACCACAGTTTTCACATATTTACATGTAAAATATATAAAAAAACATGTATCAGTTTCCTTCCAACTAACAATTATGTGCCACTTTTCCTCTCTCTGTAAAATGCCAGTAAAACATGCTGACATTTTTATTTTAAACATGAGATAACATGAACATCTTCACGGGGTATGAGTTTGTTTTTTTCCACAGGGCAATGTATCTATCAAACATTCAGGGCAGCATTCAGAGCTTTGCTGGCGTCTCAGTACAAAAGCTGCAAAGGTGCACTGAGTTTAGGATGCAGGTTACAGCAGCGCTATCCTTCACTTATTCACAGCCACTTTGATGGAGAATGATGTCTGTCAGCTCAACACAACTGTCATGGTGGTTTTTCTTGCCAGCTGCAGCATAATAACAGGGAAGTACCGGTAACTGGCAGCTCAGAATTGGCATACAACATAAATCTGAATGAGCGTCAGAGTCAAAACGACAAGGAATACAACACAACAGCATCTCTAATACAAATTACTATACAGGTTTGTCCTCTACTGCTGTCACAAAATGCATGAGGCGGTCCAAAACAGGCACTGTGACATCACCCACTAGCTTGTGGACTGCTGTTTTGAAGTCCTGAGTTTGTCCTTTGGCGGTTGCCATCTTGGATTTTCGGACGTTAGACTGACATGCAAGCGGAGCATTGGGTAGCTGCCACAGCGCTTCTCTTTCATGCAATCTGACAGCTATAGAGACCAGGACGTTTGCTTTGCACCAGGTCATAAACTTGGTTATTTTTCCATGAAAAGTGGATATTTCAGAGCAGGAGTCTGTAGAGACGGACTGTAAGAAGTAAAAAAAAACAACGGTGGTCATTTGAAGAACAGCCCTATCTGCAGCTTTAAAGAAAACCTCCGCATGAGTGACTTCATAATAAACCTCCGCTCTCTATAATTACTTCACACCTTATTAATTTTTTACCTCTCTGTAATCCATTTTAGATATTCCTCGTCTTTAATTTTGCTCGAGTAGTTTTCTTCTAAGCCATTGAGATAAAAAGTTGCCATGAGTTGCCTGTTTACCTTCAGACATCGGTGATTTTAGCTGATACTATGATACCAATAAACATCTCAGCGCATGTTTTATGCATAGTTATTAAAGGAAATATAAAGAGGTAATGGTGTACTAGAAACAATACAAAATGTGATTTTCTCTGTCGGCAGCTAAATTTATTTTGGTTTCTGGATTAGTACACATAACCTCCCTGTTTTGTGGAGAGTAGATACATCAAGAATCAAGAATATTTTATTAGATAAAGGTCCTTATTGTACATAAAATCTATGTGATTATTCAATGCATAATGGACAACACTTAAATAGTGAGGTGAAGAAGATATAAAGAGGCTCAGGTCAGATGAAATGACCAAAAACTGATCCAAAGGGAAAAAAAATGCAATAAAGATGGCAGCTAAACTTTTACCTATTGTGATGATTTTTAAACTAGCAGCGTTAATATTTTGCTTTTAATTTGCTTTTATGCTTTATCTTTGTCTTTTAGAGTGGGAAGTTGCTGTGTGATTTGCACCCAGGAATCTCCTTAATAACAGGGCAAATTGTTGAAATCGTTCTTTTTTCCTCTTACTGCTTCAAGGATTAAAAGCGGTGTTAAAAATCCTTCTTCATACAACTTTTTCCCTCCGTCAGAGATCAAATTCGTGTTTTTGTAATTCAGGAAATCCCTCTGAAGTTTTCAAACATAGGAAATTGTCTTGGTGTTTTTTTCCATCTTTTTTTTTGATTACTTCATACAAGTGGAGTGAAAACTGTCTCAAGCCTTTGATCAGAAACGAGAGGAGGAGAAGAAGTGCTTGAAATGAAGGGATGGAGAAACAAACCGCAGAACGAAAGTAATCACTTTAATATTGGAGCAGAAAAAAAGCACTTTTCTCCCATCAATCAGGGAACACAAAGATTGCTGTGAATTTGTTCTAGAATGAATGCTGAGAGAGTTTCTGTTTGTCAAAAAAGGTAAAAAAAAATAGAATAGAGTTTATATTCTAGACTGTGGAGATCAGCAAAAAACAAGCTTTGAATAAAACATTCACATATTCAGCTTACTTTACATTTTCCCTGCATTTGTTTGAGTTCTGTCCATCCAACCATCCACTGTCTTCCACATATCCTGGATCAGTTTCCTTGGGGGACGAGTCCAGGAGGGAAAACCAGACATCCCTCTACCCAGGAACACTCTCCAGCTCATTCAGGGGTCCCTGAGGTGTTCCCAGGCCAGAAGGTAATGTATTCCCTCCAGCAGGTTCTTGGTCTAGTGGTAAATAAGGCATTTAGGAGGCATCCTGGTCAGATAACTCTCACATACAAACTTTCGTTGCAGCTCTGCTCTGAACGCCCCTGAAGGATGGAGCTCCTCGTCTTGTCTTTAAGCGTGAGTCTGACCGTCCTATAGAAGAAGCTTATTTTAGCTGCTTTTATCTGTAATTTTGTTCCTTTATCCGGTTAATGGCTAGCTTTGCTTCTTTGGCTCGGCTCTTTATACCCCCTGACATACCAGTGGAGGATGATACGGACGAGGCCCCCATCCATCTCCATTCCACCATCATTGAAAAACTACAAACCATAACAGTTAAACTTCTCCCAGGACAGAGATTTATCCAGATGGAGACAACTATGGTTTCAGACTTTAAGGATTTGACTCCCATCTTTACCCCTCCATACTGTTTTGTTAGCTGTGACATCATCAGGGGAGGCAGATCATCCACTATTACCATCTAACATAGAAAGTACTCCTGGGTCAATGTGAGCTTCTGTGCTTTCTGTGTCTCTGCTCTGTCTTCTCTAAGCCCCAGTGGGTGGAGGCAGATGAGCGTTCACACTGAGCCTGGTTCTGGTTCTGCTGGAGGTTCTCCTCCCTGTTAAAGGGGAGTTTTCCTCTCCACTGTCACTTCATGCATGCTCAGTATGAGGGATTGCTGCAAAGCCATCAACAATGCAGACGACTGTCCACTGTGGCTCTACGCTCTTTCAGGAGGAGTGAATGCTGCTTGGAGAGACTTGATGCAACCTGCTGGGTTTCCTTAGAGATGAAACTTTCTCACCAACCTGGAGGATCTGATGGAGTCTGACTTTGGAAAGAACCTTGAGATGATATGTTGTGAATTATTATTTATTATTTATTATTATTATTGTTATTGAATTTAATTACTTGGTTCATAACCTCTCCAGTGAACACTGACAATCTTGGTTTAGATAACCTAGCAGATCTTATCCAATCCAAAAAAAGCAGAGAAGGGACACAGAGTTTCAGAAACTAAACACCCTCCTCTGCTTCATGTTACACCTAGAGATCCTTTCCATGAAGACAACAAATATGATTTTTTTTTAAAGAGAATGCAGACTCTTTTTGGTGTACAAGGACTGTGCAGCCCTAAAAAAGCAACCCCTATCTGTTCTGCCAGCCAGCAACATAATACATGGTGGGACAATTTCATAAGCTTCTCCATGATGTAAAGATCTGCCCCTCTGTTTCACAGGGAGCGAATCATAAGACGTTATAGTTAATTTGTTTTTTGTATGGACTGAAAACCATCCATCCATTTTCCAAACCGCTTAATCCCTCATGGGGTCGCGGGGGGTGCTGGTGCCTATCTCCAATGTTCACTGGGCGAGAGGCGGGGTACACCCTGGACAGGTCGCCAGTCTGTCGCAAAAATATTCTTTCATTGGACTGAAAACCAATGAAACTCTGTTCATCTATGAACAGAGGTTTAAAGAAGCCTTAACAGTTTAAAGGTTGATAGTAGCTATGTTTACATGCACAAAATTTCACGATCTGACTGAAATGAATTCAGATTAAAAAAACAGAAACTAATCGGACTGTTCTGTTCATATGGGCACACAATCAATTAATTTGATCATAATGTGGGTATATGTGCACCTGGCCTAATCCAGAATAGAACTACAGTGACACGCACAGTTATAAAAAAAAAGAATACAAAAGAGGAAGAACTTCAGTGTTTGCTGAACAACAAAAAATAGTAAACAAAGCAGTATTGTTTGAGTTAATTTGTTTTCCGAGAGCCCAGGCTGGACTTACATCAACTTCTAATTACGATTAAAATGTTACTAAATAAATAACAATTTTGAGCTCTTTTAATGTTTCAAACAGAAAGGAGACCCGACAGTTTTGCTTCCTGACGTATTTCCGCCAGTCAACAACGCTGAAATATGTCACGTTTACGTCAGGCGCACATGCGGACTCAGGCCAGTGTACCACATTCGGAATAACTTGATCCTGACAAGCATTTACATGCATGTCGATCGGATTATCAATCAGCATAAACCACTCCTCTCACTTGGATTACAATTTCAAGAGTGATTTGTCTTTCCCAGGAGGTTTTAATCTCAATAAGTTATTAACATTGTTAAATAAAGGATACATACATTACGATTTAGCTTAATCCGATCACAATATTTCGATTGCCGTGTTTACATGACACACTTTTATTCTGATCAGCTCTTTACTCCGATTGCTTTTGTCCATGTAAATATAGCTAGACCTGATGCTGCAAATGGGCAAAATTGAGAGAAATGAGAGACAGACAGGGGAAATATTCTTACCAAATCAAGGTACTGATTATGCTTAAAAGATGAGTTTACAAGGACAGATGATTGGCAGCAGTGGAACATGAGAAGGCAACTGCTGAATGCATTTGTCTTGATGAATCAATGGCGGATTATTTTTTCCAATCAGTGCTCTTTTCAACTTGAAATAAAGCAGATCTTCCCTTTTTTTTTTAAAGACAGCTTTCATGGGTCAAACTTTCTCAACGAGGTCAGAAGAATCAACATTTTTCCTTCTGCGGTTTAGCTTCGGGTTTCTGCAGCTCAGAAGCCGTGATCCGCTGCTTCGGGGCTGTGCCTCTTCTTGTTGATTTGTCTAAGTACCCTCACTTACACTCAGGCGACATGTTGGCTGCAACCTCCAATCAATTGGTCATGCTTTTCCAAGCCTTCCATCAGGAAACCTTCAAAGCAGACTAAACTGGGGGAAAAAGCCTTCACCACCTCGTTACACAGACTCAGAGAAAGCAGAGAAAACGGTCAGAGAGAGTACGCTGTTGCATCAGGCTGTCTGTGTACTTAAAATACATCTAATACATTTCTGCACCGCTCAATGCAGCAGGTATTATTTCAGTAAAAGGAAAGCATGCATGCCTTAATTTCAAGGGTTCTGCATATTTTGCACAGCGTCATGAAAAAATATTAGCCTGCTTAAAAATGTTGTCTTATTTTTGCTTTTTATTGCCACTTAAATGGTTTGGATCATAAAACCACAGAATTCAGTTTTCCAATGAAAAAAAGAGCCAAACTGGCCCCATGTTACTGCAGGGCTATTGTAAATCAGAATAAACTACAAACTGTTTTGGTTCAATTTAACAACGCACACACAGGCCTGGGTACTGCCAGATTGATAAGATAAGATAAGATTATTGTCCCACTCAGCTGACATTTATGTTACTTCAGCAGATCAGATGAAGGGCTGGCTTATCCTTTTATGAAGTGTCTACTCGTTCTTTCAAATTCAGTAGTAGTGCTTCGACGGTACGCCGGCTGCAACTTCTGGTTTGGTTTTCTACAATTTCTTCTATTTTTATGAATCTTGAACAGGTTTTGCAGACTTCAGCTTCAGTTATGTTGTTTTAGCTCACAGTTTCTCTATTGATCAGCTGATAATTCAGCTGCTGTTCATGTTTATGCTACATTTTCATATTTCAGCAACTTTTCCCAGCTGTCTTCAGCTGTTTCTCTCTTCTTTCTAATGGAATTTTGGGTGTAACCGTAGCAAACACACAGACAGTTAAACATAATTATTAGCAATGAAAAGAGGAGGAAAAAGTCTAATCTAAAATTAGCTTTAGAAAATGCCAAGAATAGGAGATAAAAAGCAAATATTGCACAGTGGAAAATGTTTAACAGAGAAAAAGACTCCAGCCTATTTACATAATACACGTTAATAAAATATGCAGCATGCATAGAAATCACTGAAACAGAATATCTGACAACAGGAGGTAGGTTAAAAGATTCTGTAAAACTGTAATAAAGTAAATCGCAGACATCCCTAAGACAGGAAAAAGTCGGAAAGGCATTTCTAAAACTTTGTAGCATCGTTCAACAACAAGAGCAATTAGCCACAAATGGGAAAACGGTAAACTTTCCCAAGAGTGGTCTCTCTACCGAGATTATGTCAAGACTCATCCAGTAGGTCATTCAGGTGTCATTTGGCACAACTAAGGTTAAACTTCTAAGAAAAAGGCTGGGCAACGATGGCGTCCATGGGAGAACTCCAAGGCTACAATCACTCCAGGTTAAAATAACCCAAAAGCCCGTCTCATATTTTCCAGAAAACACCTTGATAGCCCCAAGAGTTTTGGGAAAGCCTTCTTTGGTCTGACAGGATAAGAGTGCTACTGTGTGGAAAATGGGTCTCTCATTACATCCGCCATAAAACTATTAGCCTCTCACCACCACCTCCCGATCAGGAATCAGACGGTCGGATGAAAATCAAACATGTCTAAAATTCAGTCGGCCCTCATGAGGTGATCGTGAGCGCCTCCTGCTGGTGAAGCAGAGCTACGAGACAATTTCCCCCGACCTTGCGCACTTAGCATGTGCAGACAAGGGAGTTCTTCTTCTTTTCAGACAAAAACAGGAGCGGAGAGAAGCATAGCGGTGGTGCGCGTGACATGGAGTCAAACTACGGAGGAGCAACTCGTAGAAATGCCAAGGCAGCACGTTTCGTTCTAGTGAGCCTCATGTTTAACAGAGAGCATCGACACTTCTGTCTTTTTCTTCTTCTACTGTATACGTTTGGCTTCCGGGTAGACGAGTCTGAGTAGCGCCATCTCTCTACGGGGCTGAGTCCGACGTGGTTGTTAGACATACAGTGTGAGCAGTCAGCTCGCATCAGAGCGTCGGGCCGTACAGTAAGAACAGAAATGATGAGCTTTGAACTTTTAAACCCTGCGGTTTGAGCTGTATCTGAGTACAACAATTAAAAATATCGTACAGTGTATGCCCGGCTTTACACAGCATCTCAGAAAAAGTACATCATGACCATCATGGCTGTGCAGATTCTCATGTTATGAGAAAATTCATCATTGTATAATGATGTACAACAGCATGTGTCCCGTGGCATTGCAGGTGTGTTTCTGTAGATCTAGAGCAAGCATATGTCAGGGTGCAGAGAGAGGAGCTTTGGTATTTGGTGTCCGGAAGCCTTGAGTAGTCTGGAGTAGATGGAGGTTTGTCCTGGAAAAGAGAGGAATGAAGGTTGAGTAAGACAGAATACAGGTGTGTGAATGAGACTGGCCCAATTGGAGCTGTGAGGTTATGCAGAGATAAAGAAGGAGGATTTTAAGTAGTTTGGGTCAACAGTCCAGAGCAACGGTGAATGTGGAAGAGAGGTGAAGAAACGTGTCCAAGCAGGTTGGAACGGAGAAAAGTGTCAGGTGTGTCGTGTGATAGAAGAGTCTCAGTGAGGATGAAAGGAAAGGTGTTGTCTGGTTTAGAGACAGAGATAATGAGGAGGAGACAGGAGGCAGGAGACATAGAGGAAGACCAGAGAGGAGCTTTATGGAAACAAAGAAGGACATGAAGGTAGTTAAGAAGAAGCAGTAGACAGGGTTAGATGGAGACAGATGACTCGCTCTGGCGATGCCTGAATGGTTATTAAAAAATAATGTTATTTGTTCAGGTTTCTGTTTCACTGACAAATCAGAAGAGGTATTCAACCATGTAAGTTTGTCTACATGATGAGAGTAGACAGAATAAAGTCTCAGTCTGAAATGCTCATAACGTGAAGATTTCCACGGTTTGTCCTGTGAGGAGAAACAAGCCAGGAGAAATCTTATCTAACAAGATGTAGCTCATAGACGTTATGCCCTACCCAGGGTTTAAGAAGAACTTTGTGGCCATCCAAGGCTGCCTGTGCTGCGCCACAATGGCCAATGACCACTAGTAACCAAAGCTGCAGTCAGATAGACGGTGTAATTTCTGCTCCCCTTCTGACTGGCATTCTCTTTTTGCTTAGAAAGTACTCCTGAACCAGTGTGCCTGGCTTAGTGATTCTGCTTTATATCAAACCTCTAGTTGATCACGGCAAACGGCCGGTCTCACTGAGCCAGGTTCTGCTGGAGTCATTCCTTTACATCGTCGCTACATGCTTACTCAGTATGAGGCATTGCTGTAAATCCAACAGCTTGGTGCAGCTGGCGACCTTAGAAAAGTTTCAGGTGTGTCGTGTGATAAGAGTATCAGCAATAATGAAAGGAAAGCTGTAGAAGATGGTGGTGAGACCAGCGATGATGTCTGGTTTGGAGACGGTGGCACTGAGGAAGAGACAGGAGGCAGCAGAGAGGCAGATGTTGAGGTTCTCTGTGGGAGTGACGAGGATGAAGAGGATCAGGGTCTGTTCATCAGACGGACGGCTCATGGTAGATCGTTTGGAAGTAAAACCAGAGAGGAGGGATAGTGAGGACATTGGTAGAAGGATGCCGAGGCTGGAACAAGCCTGGAAGAACACCAGCGAAGAGCTTCATGGAAGAAGTTAGAGAGAACATGAATGACGTTGGTGTGAGAGAAGAACATGCAGAAGATAAGGTTAGATGGAGACAGATGACTTTCTGTCACGACCCCTGAAAGGGAAAAGCTGAAAGGTGATGCTTTGGGCAACAAGCCAGCGGCAGCATTTAAAACTCTAAACAAGACTCAGATATCCTTTCTGATGGGAAGCGGGAACAAGGCGATCCATTTCTGCACCGTCACTAAACATCCAGAAAAATCTGTTGTGTTTGAAGCAGCCGGCTGCTGCATTCTGCTGTGAAATATGAATATTTATAGGAGATTATGCTTTTTAAAAAGGCATGCCCAACAGCTCTTGTTTTTTTTTCTTTTTAAAACTGCCTTTTAAAAGAAGTCCAATTGTGATTCTGTTATTTATGCTTCGTATACTTTTTTGGTTTTCTATATGAAATTCCCCATTTTAAATATGCAACGAGAACAGTAAGAACAGTTTTTATATTCCACTGGTGAAAGCGAGCGTTTAGGCATTGTGAGAAAGCATAAAGTATTGGTTCTGATTTAGTCCACAGCAGACTGTGGCTCTGTTGCACTCACTGATGATGTATGTTTTTACCCAGAGGCAGCTTTGCTAAATATACCCGTTGTATTACACACACCTTGACAACCTGCGATCACACTGGGCTCATTTTATTATGCCGCATGATGGGATTTCACCACATGCAAACGAGTTTAATTAAGCTGAAACTTATTAGTCAGTGGAGTGTGATTGAATGGATATGTAAATGTGCAGCAGCGCGGATGAAATCAGATCACATGTATAATAGGATGGAAGATAAAGAGGTTTAATAGCACAATGGTGAGCTTGCAGCATGTCATTAACCGCTAAATAGATAACGCCATGTAAATATGATTACTTTGGGGGTCGGCGCGATAGGCGAGATGAGATCCTGTAAGATAATTCTCCCAGCATGTCGGCGTTACAATAATAAATCACTTTTCTCAACACGTTTCACCTCAAACCTGCACAAAGGCGGCGATCACGTCTCCAGCAGTCCTTCTTTCCTGCAGGGGAGGATGCAAAAAGTGAGCAAAAGTCTGATAACAGAGCGGACCGAGTGGTATTGATGGGAAATCTGACACTGCCATCTCCATCACATCGTTTCAGTTCTGGCCTGGGCTGCCGTGATTTGACCTCAGACATCTGTCAGATACAGACGAGAGAGGCAGACGAGGAGGTGGAGCAGGGGTGGAGAGGCTTTAATGGGTTAAATTTCCACATTATGGAGACTGGGAATAGATTATAAGACACACGAAACTAACACCAACATGAGATAACGCAGCCCTCCTTAAATAGTGACCCAAAGACTTTAATGCATTTTACAATATGTTAATGTGGTAGACCAACACAAAACAGGGCGTAGTTGTGAAATAGATGTAAGGAATATTTGCTATAAATCTTGTACACATATAAGTCTGAAAAGTGTGGAATATATACAGCGTTGATATAAAATTCATCCATCGACGGCTTTTTGCTGCATTTACCGCTGCAACCCTTTTTAGAATATCTGCCAGCTTTACACGTGTTCCTATTTTCCTTTGCAAAATCTAATCTCTTCCAGATTTGACGGAGAGCATCACTTTTTGACACATGCTATGGATTCTTAACTGGATTTCGGTCTGGAATGTTACTGGATTATGCTAAGACTGTCAGAAGGTGAAGCTCCGCCTCATTCAAAGACGAGGTCAGAAATGTCTCACCAAGACAAGGAAGAAAAAGGAGACTTTCTATTCAGATAAACAAAGATACACCACACTGTTACTGTGAGGCATCTCTGCATCTGCATCAACAGGATACTTTCTATCGTTCCTCATCTTGCCAATAAACACAAATACTCTGCATCACATCGGTGCAAACTCCAATGCATTAATAAAACATGCAAAGTGACTGCTTTGTTTTCACTGATGTCAGTTATCATGCATTGCAAACAAAAAACAAATGCACAACAGCAACAACAGCAAAACACAACACGGTCTGACAGCTCTGATTACTCCAACTCTGAGTCCTAAAGCCCAGAGCTCATAGCAGGCTTGCAAGGAGAAAATATCTGATGCTTTACTAATTCTTTCATGATTTTCAGATTTTCTTATGCCAAAAAAAAAAAAAACAGACAAAAAAAAAAACATCCAAGACATGTAAGAACTGACATTATTTTTGACCTTTCTTTTAAAGATGCTCCTCTATTGTTACTGCGAAGATTAGCAGGATAAGATGCTTGTTTAGAGTTGCTTATAGGCTAAACCCTCTGCTTCTAAGGAATGCACTCACTTAGCTGAAAAGTGTGTGTCACTAACGCCAGCACACACAAACACTGACATCACTTGTCTTCTCAGGCTACTCTCGACCAGCTGAACCTGCAGGGCCCGGAGTAAAAGCGGCTAATTGGGACCCTAATGACCCCCACTGCATACTGCTAATTCGTGGATTTCCCACGGCAACTAGACGCCAAAATGAACTTTAGAGCAAAAATTATGAGTTGGCTTGGCAATTAAACAGTTGTCTGTAAATAAATTTGCAACAATAACGTGACTTTTAAGGAACCCAGAATGCTCTGTTTGTTTTTTTTTTATAGCCACCCCAGTACGGACGACAGCATTGTTTTCTCAGAACATTAACAGAACATCCATCACAGGTATAAATAGGTACATAAATATTCTAAAAGAAAAATACATTTGACTGAACAGTGTTGCCAAACTTAAAAATATGGGATGTCTACATTGTGGTAAATCTTGGTGAAGTCTGAATGAATCATCATCCTTAGACGCTCACAGTCAGGACAGATGGTTTAAATTGAGCCGAGCAGGGAGGAAGAAGGTGAGTGACAGTTATCCACCGCCCTCCATCTGTCCAAAATGTCACACAGCAATCTGAGAACCATCAACCTGACCAACAAGTGGGCAGCACATGTGAGCCTGTGTGTGTGTGTGTGTGTGTGTGTGTGTGTGTGTCCCTGTGTGTGCGCACAACGCCGATGAATAACAAGCTCCGAGTGACATTTTAAAAAGAGAGGTATTTCCCTTTAAGTGAACGGCTGAATCTCACTGCTGCAGGTGAGTGACGAGTTTCTGACAGACACAAACTATGTGATTATTGCACACACACACACACACACACACACACACACACACACACACACACACACACACACCTATGACCAGCAGCACTCATAATTATGCCTCAGGAAAGAATAAAAAAAATGGTGAAAGCTGTGGGGTAAAATGCTTGACGGCTGTTCAACTTTTCAGAGTTGGAAATACTCCAAGTACACACACACACACGCACACACACACACACACACACACACACACACACACACACACACACACACACACTTTAGTTTTTGAAACCATTTCTTTCTCTGTCTCTAATAATGGTGGTTTTGAAAGAACTGTCAATCAAATGGCGCTCCCCTAGAGATAGACTCAGAATAAAATGTGAAACGTTCATTTTCTAATAACAAGACAAACTTACGGTTTGTTTTGATGGACTGAATGAAAATGCAAATGTTTAAAATATTTGTGTTGTCTTTGTCTAAAAGCTGCTGTAATCATACCCAGTTCGCTTCTTTAAAATAATACATTGTGTATTAGAAGTGTAATGATAAATACAGCTCAGGAGATAAGACAAAACATGATATTTAAAGTGAGACTAAATGATTAACTGTTTTTTGGGGCAAATACCAGTTTGTTTATGTTTTACAAACTCTAATCTATGATACTATAATACAGTCCAGGGTCAAACATCAAAAATCCAGTCCAATCAGAAGTACCAGAAACAGAAGCAGGTCCAAAATACTAGAAGGCAAAGTTTGAAGGCAAAATAAGGCTGGAGCGCTTGACACAAAGTCAAAGACGAAGTTGCAAAGGGGAGCTGCATTAGTGTGGAATAAATAGGCCAACAAAGGAGGAGCATAAACCCCAGGTGGATGACATTAGGGTGTGGCAGAGTCTGATTGCAGGAGGAAACCCAGGAAGTGAAGCTGCCTACAATGAGACAAGAAAGAAGTACAAAATAAAACAGGAAGTGAAAAGAACAGTTAACACATGTAAAACCTTTAACCATCAAGACTGTAAATAATAATAATAATAATAATAATAATAATAATAGTTCTACACTTACAAGAATAAGTGTAGAACTATTAAGAATTCCACAGGCCGCAAATCAGGACTCAAGTCTTTGAGGGGCGAGTTCAAATCGTGTCTAATGTCTCCAATAACTGAAATTATCATCGTTACATTAAATGCATGTTGTCTGGTCTGTCTGTAACACGTAACTGCTGTAGGTTCATTATCCTTTGGCCAAATGTAAACATTTAACAATTGCAGTGTAATGAAACACAAAATCCTTGGTTGACTTCATTACTCGCTTTTAATGTCATAGTTTGGTAATTCTTGGCGTGTTGCACTCAGGCGGAAAAAAAATGTTTTTACTTTATTCAACAATAAACAAAGAACTAACTTAAATGTAATTTTATCAGTGTTCTAGCCTTTTCAACCATGGCCATGACCACGGTATAGAATTGACAAAAGCTCTGGTTTGATTTAGTAAATTAATAAAAATCAATTTGCAACATCAACACCCTTTGAAAATTATGAATGAAGTTGTATTTAAGTAACTTTAAGCAAGACTGTGTTGACATTTAATAATAAGAAAATGTTTAAATCACTTTGAACTTCCAGAGGCGATTCTTAACATGGGCAGTCGGCCAGGGTGCCATTAGAATGGAGAGATGTGATCAGCAATAGAAAAATAAATAAGCGTGTCTTTTTATGTCTTAGCTAGGCACTGGAAGAGTTTAGTATCACTTCCTTTTTTTTTTGCATGTTCAATCAGTGATAAATTGGCACCCCCGCCCCCCCCCCCAGTGTTATGTAGGGCCCCCTGTTTGGGAACCAGTCGCATATTATGGCTACACAGTCCCCAATCCCACATCTGAGACAATTTGTTTGGTACTTTTAGTTTCTGCATTTCAGACATACCATATGGAGAAGCTGGCTGCACATAGGGCAGTTTTGCTTAGAATGCCATCCTAATTTCATAAATGACTTTACTAAATCAACTCCCCATCTGGCCTTAAAGTAGATATGTAAGATCAATGAAATATGACCATGAATTTCTCTGACTCTAAGCCATTTGGATTTTGTACATGGCTGGGTGAGATGCGTAAATGGGTCAGGGTTAGGGGTTCTCTGGACTTGAAGGCAGTCCAGAGAACTGTCTGCCTTCAATCCTGGACTTGAAGGCAGACAGACGAGCAACCCTGAAGGAAAGCTGCATGCCCAACACAGAGGTGGGCACACAGCAAAGCAGAGGAATTGCAGCTCCCAGACGGGGGAACAGGAAATGATGCTGAGCACTGAACTGCCCACCCTAGGAACGTAACTAGGTCCCCCAGTGACTTCCAAGTGCTAAGCCTGTTCGTGTTGGCTGCTGGTTACCCATACAAGCCCCCAGGAGCAAGTTTGCCTAGCACAGAGGGGTGGGGTTGGGTGCTTAACCCGCCAGCTAGAAACCAGCCAATTATAGTGGAGGGATCTCAGAAGGATCAGAGGAAGGAGTCCGCAGTGTCGCTCCGCCTGGGGGAGGCCAGGTGGAAGAGATTCCCAACACAGCCCGGTCAATTCAAATCAATTCAGTTTTTTTTATATAGCACCAATTCACAACATCTCAAGGTACAAAGTAATGTTCAATCAAATCCTCCAGACAGGGTGGTCAAAACCTTTCCCATCTAAGGAAACCCAGCAGGTTGCATCAAGTTGCACTAGTGAACAGGTGACCAGAGTTAAATGTAATTACTGGCAGCCGATGGAGTTGATATGGGCTAACTGACTGGTGGTTGAGCTGATTGGATAGAGACTGAGGGGTGACAGGATGATGGAAAAAGTCCAAAAAAGTCCAAAGCAAAACAAATAAAAACCTAAATCATGACATAGACGGGGTGTCTGCCTCACGGACCAAAACTGGGAGTTGGTTCCACAGGAGAGGAGCCTGATGGCTAAAGGATCTGCCTCCCATTCTACTTTTAGAGACTCTAGGAACCACCAGCAGACCTGCAGTCTGAGAGCGAAGTGCTCTGTTAGGAACATACGGGGTAATCAGAGCTCTGATATATGATGGAGCTTGATTATTAAGGGCTTTATACGTTAGAAGAAGAATTCCCATTCCAGTCTCTGCAGCTTAGAGCCAGCCTGACACATTCCTGAGAACTACAGGCCAGTAACCCACCTTGTGACAAAGTGGTTCAGTTTGTGTTCACCATTTGTCCCTTATTCTTATTTCTGATTCATTTCCTTTTTGTAGCTGGCCATATTGCTTAAATTTAAACATTAGTTTGCAGCTCTGCTCCACTTACTATCCCGGCTTTGTTTGTGTTAGCATTAGGTTGCAGTTTCCATCTATGTTTAGGTTAAAGCTACTACTGGATGATTGGTTGAACTTGTTTATTTGGTTTCAAATAGTGATGTTACGTTATGTGCCGAGGCTTCGAGGCGTGTGTCGAGTAATGGAGGGGGCGTTTCCGTGAAGCGCGTATCGAGGCTTGCTTCATTTAGGGGAGGAGCCGAAAACGATGACGTCTGAAGCCTCGCTGGCCGGCTGTACCACGTGACTGCTTCGGGAAGTAGTTCAGAAGTTGGCGCGGCTTTGACAGCTTTAGAATCCCCACAGGCTCCATTCAAAATGTGGGTTGTTGTAGGCGAGTGGCAGTCAGTTGAGAGAATGGATAGAGTTTTGATAGTTTGGATAGCAGAGTTTGGATAGTGGTTATTTAGTTTGAGACAGTTAGTTTGGTGTTTGGAGAGTTTAGGAGAGAGATAGATAGATAGGAGATCAGTGCTCTCAACTATCACGCATTGACCGTCACTGACTTCACACAGTCACACGCAAACATGGCATTTTTCACGCATAAAAATCCCAACGCCCATCTGGGCAGCGGACGATAAAAACTCCGCCTTCTGCTGAGATGTTTCAGCTTCTTTCACAGCTTGTGGCCATCAGTAATTCCTGCTGCAGTTCATGTTAACAGAGCAGCAGGAGGAGCGATCAGAGTTATGAATAATTTTAGTCTTAACAGTGGTGAAAGTAAGCCGGTAAGGTCCTGTACCGCGTACACAGGAGGGGAGGGGGGCGGGGGAAGAGAGCTGCTGCCAGATATTGCCTTCATTCAGAACCAGTGATGGCTGCACTCTGGATCATAAAACAGTTCTGCTCACCAGATGCAGTTTAAAACGCTACGTCTGGTTATAAGTTGTTTTTATTAATTCTGCATTTTTTAACTACATGCACCGTATTTCTGTGCCTCAGCGCTTCGGTGCGCTGCTGCCGTGCGCTTTTTTCAGGTGCGCAAAATTACGTTACTGGTAATTTGGGTGCGCGCTTTCATTTTAAAGAACTTGTAACATCAGGAGGCTGATCTCAGACCGGTCAGCTCCTATGATCACTGTATAGGAGCCCTTTACAGTTTTTATTTATGCATTTCCACCCTGTTTATCCCTCGCACGCAGCGCACCATCGGGTAAAATCCTCCCACCTCACCGCCCAGAGCGCACTGAGGAGAGCAATAGAGATTTGTCTGGTCGACTGAGATGAGAAACCTGTTGCTGTGAAAGGTGATATAGGTTATAAACTGTTACTGTCTAGAATTGCATTGAGCTGAAAAGAGAGGAGACATCAGCAGCTGGATCATGCGTAAAGACGCAGCGGGAACCTCTGTGTGCTTCAGTGTTGCTGCTGAGGGGAAACTGTGGGACCGTATAGTACTGGGCTAATCATTGGTCACAGTACCCCAATCTGTACATACTTGCATTTATTTATTTATGCACCCCGGCATCATCTGTGCCATGTGAGCGTGTCTTTTCAAAGGTTGGAGAAGTAGTATCAAAAAAGAGAAATCATTTGAAACCAAAAACTGGAGAAATTGTTGTTTCTTAATAAAAATGCATGAAATCATCCAAGTTACACAAGCATTAGCCTATTCACTACCCCCTGCCTAGTTCCACAAGCACTTTCATTGTCCTCTGCCTGATTAAGCCCATGCCATCTTTCTAGAGTCACAGAAAAACATTATTACACAACATGCCATATCATGTCACTACTATTTTGGGAATAATTACACACAGACAATACATTGAAACAATGTTTTATTATACACACGTGTATACAAAATTTATGTAGACAAATTATTTCGTCCTACACCTTTTGTGAAGTCATTCCCAAGAGTCATAATAGACAAAAATTCAATGCATCACACGTGTTAAGATCCAGCTGGCTGTGATTATACAACTTGCCAGTAGGTGGTGCTGTGTGCACATGAACCGTCAAGAAATGAACCTTTTCTCGAACCAGTTGGCTGAGTGGTTCAATGCCTCATGAGGCTTCATCTCGCCATCACTAGTTTCAAAGTATGTTCATATTTGTTTTCCTTTTTTACTCACCATTGTTTGTCCTTGTAGATCTGCAGCAGGGCAGGAGTATGGGAGGGGCCGGCCCAGTACTTCCTGCTTAAATGTCTGAATGATGTCACTGATTGTTCGGCTGGGTTCTACCAATTAGAGGGTTTCTTTTGGAGTATTGCTTTGTTTTTTCTTTAAAGTAACTTTTTGACTTCTCTTGTATTACATGGTTTATTTTGCAGACCATTTTATTATGTAGAGGAGTTTGTAAATCAGTTTAATAATTGTATTTTTGTTTTTCTGTTTAGTTTTCCTGTGTTTTCCTTTTCCCTGTTTAATTGTGGTTTGGTCCACTCAAGTGCAGGTGTGTTCCCACTTGATTATAAAACAGAGCTCTTGGAAGCTCAGAGAAAAAAAGTGTTCAGAAACCTGTGGCACATAAAAGTCTTGAGAAGCTGGAACTGTTGACTGAGGCTGTTTCTTCAGTTCACCTTGACCTCACTACCCTACACTCCTCACAAACATTACCACACTAAATGGGATGGCCTCCTACCAGGCACTTTCCTACATCACCACCAGAGCCCCATGGTCATCTTCTCACCACCTTCTCACCAGTCCTTGCCAAACCGGCACACGCACATAGGCAAGGGAAAAAAAAGACCTTGTCATGCTCGCTGTGACTTCCTCTCCATTCTGGTCCATTGCAGAATGTATGCCTGTGTATTTGCAAAGGTTTCAAAGGACGTTTCATTGTCATTAGTAGTAATGTTTAATGACTGTGACATAATAATCAGTTACGGTTTCATTGATAAGAATCACAGCATCTTGCATGATGGGAGTTTATGTCTCCCACTCTCAGCGAGACCTTGGTTGTTGATACTACTGCAATGGGAGGAGTTGCTGCTCAGAATATAATTTTTTACCATTGTTTCACACAATGAAAAACAGTTTATCGGCTCCCGTTTGGCAGCTGGAATATATATAATTCACTAAGTAACGCACGAAGCTGAGGTCAGTAGCAATCATGATTTCTACTACATTCTGTCAATGTATCTTCGAGAGACAGGGGTGATTGATTGGATAAAACAATTTTTAGTCTCTTAGAGTTTGTTTTTACAATCTTGAACCTTTTCCCAGATGCAAATGGAGAGAAAAGAATGTGTTCAGGGTGAGTGTAGTCAATTGCAATGCCGTTGTCTTTCTTCTGGAGTCTCCAGATATAAGTGTCCATCAGAGGGAGCAGCTGGGATCCAAGGCTGCATTCTGAACATTTCTTGCTCCTTTCCCAGTGCAGCCCTGATTGGGAACACCTGCCAGGCTGCAATCAACCTTGGACTCATTCCACCTGCTTAAACCTCTATAAAGACTCACCTCAGTTTGTCCATAGTCACCGGTTTGTCTCCAGTCCTCTGAACATCATGCCTGTTCCTGTCACTGAGCTATATAATACACTGGAGTGCTGATTTTGCCGAAAAACTGAAGTCACTGGCCGCCATCTTGCTACTCCCTACTCTCCCAGAATCCCATAGGATTTGCTTGCAATAACAAGCAGTTTTCTGGCTGTGTGAAAACGTTTCACAGGTAATTCTACAGTCAGTGGATGTACTAACACTATCAACTACTAGGAAATTAGGTGCTGAAATATTTTACATGTTATTCATATTAAATATATGTATATGTATATATAAGTATGTGTATATGTATATATGTATATATATGTATACACATATGTAAATATATGTTTTTGTATATTGTTATTTATATATTTATAAATGTTAAACATATATATTTAAACGAATAAAATGCAAAATATTTCAGCACATGACTTTCTCAGTACTTGATAGTTTTAGAACATAACATAAAAGTATATGGCATTTGACATTTTAAAAGTCTTAAGCCCCCCCTGGACATGAGAAAATCCTCGTTATTCCATGCTGTAGCGCACATATTCCCTAGTTACTGGGGGAAAATAGGGAGTACCAATATGGCGGCTGGTGGCTTCAAAGTGACTCGTTCAAACAGACGGTGATTAGCACTCCAGTGTATGGCCGTTTCTCAATATGCGTTCTTGAGCGTTCTCGTGTGCTCGTGTGCTCGTGACACGTCATCAGCCTCAGCCCGAGCACTGTTCCAATGCTGAGAACGCCAAATCGAGAACGCGCCGAATTCCCCGGATGTTGTTCTCGCCCGCCCTCTTTATCGAGCATGCATCAGAGCAGACTTGTGCGTTCTTCAGACTGACCGCTTGCCCATAATGCACCGCGGCCGCAGCTTGACTTGAGACAGCGCAAACAGAGCTCACAGCGGTAAGTTAAAAAATTCCCTTTTCTGCTGCTGTTGTTGTTCAAAAGTACGTTTTAAGATCGTCTGAGGCGAGAATATTACACTTTTAAGCTTCCCTATGTGGCCTGTTTACAGAGTTAGTGCGTAATTTAAAAAAAGTAGTGTGCATAATACCGCTGGTTATGATTTATTTGTTTTGTGTTTATCTGACTGACGTGTGTTGCTTTATTAACTCAATACTTGCTGGAATAAATTGTAAATGTCTCCCTAGGACGGCAGCAGCATATAAAATAAATAAATAAATACATTCTATAAATGTTTTTCCTATCTAAGTGAGTTTCTTCTGAGTCAGGACACGAATAATTGAGAGGAGAAAGAGGGAAAGAAAATAATAGTAATAATATATGAAAAAACAGACATTTATTTTATACAAATGTTTTATCTTTGGAACAGAATGAAGGTGTAATATATTCAACAAATTATTAACAGTTACTAACATGGTTTAAAACAAAGAAATAACTCATTAAGATCTTATACAAACAGACAATGCCTATAAACTTACAATTAAAAATAGTTGGAATGGAAATTAATTTACGCATTATTTTATGTATTTTTCCAGGTGGTGAAAACAAAAGAAATGAAGCAGCATGTGAACAAGACTCCAACTGATCTACATTAGGTCAGGTGTAGTCATGTTCACTTAAACATGCAGCCAGCTGGAGCAGCTCCCTATCTTCAGCCGCCGGATGGCCGTCCTCCTCTGGGTCCACCTCCTCATCCTCCACGTCAAGCTGGTCCCCTGCCTCTATACTAATACTGTGGAGGATGCAGCAGGCGGCGATTACTTTTGGGGCAAACGTCAGGCGGACCTCCAGCGCCCTGAAGAAGATGGAACGCCACCGTGTCTTCAGACCACCAAAGACACGCTCAATGATGTTAATCAGCCTTGGCGTGGTGTCTGTTGTAGCGTGCCTCCACTTGACCTGTACCAAATATAAAATTAACTTGTAATTTAGGTAATATGCTGATCTGTCTTAATCTTCTATCCAATTAATATCATCTATCAATTGTGTGTCATTGTTGGCTCTATTTAAGGACAAGAAGGTAAGAGATCTTACTGGCAAGCTGTTTCCCTATAGGATGCACCACAGGCCAGCCAGCAGAGGGTCACCAGCACCTCTATCTCCTGTGGCCATCCATGGACCTTCTGGATGGGCAGCAGCTGAAGGAGGAGGACGATGGTGGCCCTGTTTAGCCTGAAGGCTGGTTTCAGGTCCCCTTCATTAAAAAAATATTTGGAGGATTGGCACAGAAGTGTTTATCCTCACATATTCTGTTTCTGTTTCTTCCTGTAAATAAAAAATGCCAAATGTTAATTGTTTTTTGTCACATTTTCTATGCATAAAACTATACCTGTTTAACATGCAGATTATTGTAGTTCTCAAGAAAGAAAAGATAAAATGTATAGTGTTGTAAAACTAGTCAAGTATAGTAAATGTAACAAATGGCTTCCCTTCTCTGGTATTTTTACCATTTCACTGAAAAAATGGGCTGAACTAACTGCACATAATTTATAGATTAATCACTGTAAAGGTGGACAGACATAAAAATGTTTTTGTTTTTTTTCCTTTCTTAATGATCAATGCTGTGAAGGTCAGGAGGTGCAATAAAGTAGCTTAACCCTACTGTTATTAATGTTAAAACTGGGTCTTCATTTTTATTAATATAGGAAAAATAGTCACAATTTCAACCTGATCACGTTTTTAATATCATCATCAATGTTTTTTTTTTTTAAAGATAAAAGTAGGAAATAGGCTGTCAATCTTAAAATGCCTACCACTTGGCAATAGATGGGTGAGCAAAGCCTGCCTTCTGAGCCTCCTCTGCTGCATCAATCTTCTCCTTGCTCGGATTTGTCTCCTCAACTGCATCACCTCCTCTTCAGCCTGCTGGTAAAGCTGACCAATGACCGAAGCAACAGCAATATTGCTCGTATCGCTCATTTTGCTTCTACAAAGTGCTGATTTTTAAAGAATCAATCGCCTCTGCAACTACAACAATTACAACTCCCCACAAAGAAATTCCCGCTATTGCTGGTTTTATATCCACAGTTCTGTAATTTTTTTTAGATATTTTATTAGACTTTTTAGAAATTAATTAAAATAAAAAACGTTTTCAATAAGATATGATGGTGTAGTGTATAAATAGTTTTGAACGTTAAAGGAATGCTCAAGCGCTCTGGGTGTGATGACGTCACGAGTATACTTCTGTTCCAATGCACAATACGTGCTGCGTGCTCGCGTTCTCGTCAAGTCCGATCTTCCTGTGTTCTTACCGAGAACAGACTTGACGAGAACGCGAGTACGGACTCGCGTTCTCGTGAATTGAGAAACGGCCAACAATATAGCTCAGTGGTTCCTGTTCCTGTTCCTCTTCCTCTTCCTCTTCCTCTTCCTCTTCCTGTCTGCCAGTTCCTGTACTCCTGCAACCTCCGTCTGGTAAATGACTCTGGCTTTCATCATCCACTTCTTGCTGCTTCAATAATCTCTGGAAACTATCTGTGTGTGTGTGCTGTGTTCTGGGTTCATCCAAGACAAATCATGACAGTTGGTGGTTGACTCCCCCTAGTGGTCTGGAGCAGTTCCGTTATGTGGAGCTAGTTTACAGATTTTCTTATCTTGCAGTCGTTTTTGTTACTTGCTGCATTTTGCCTTTGCTTGTGTTTTGTGTGTCGCCGTCTTTTTTGTTTTTGCAGCACATTAAGTATTTGCACTGCGTTTGTACCTAGACTTAGGCTTAGACAAACTTTATTGTCATTTTGTATGTACAGAGTGCATACAAAACGACATTTGTACCTCTCTGTCAGTCTTCCCCAGGGCAGCTGTGGCTACAAAGTTGTGGCCACCGTGAATGTTCGCGTGAATGGATGAATGATTGAATATAGTATGAAGCGCTTTGGGGTTCTCTGGACTTGATGAAAAGTGATATACAAGTACAAGCAATTTACCATTTCAGCAATTGCCTGGATCAGAGACTACCTGACAAACAGACCACCGTTTGTGAGATTAAAGGGTTGTGTTCCTAACCAGGTAGTCAGCAGCACAGGAGCCCCACAGGGACTGTACTCTCACCGTTTCTTTTCACTCTTTACACCTCGGGCGTCAAATACACGACATCTGCAAAATACTCAGATGACTCTGCAGTCATTGGATGCATTAGAGATGGACAAGAAGATCAGTGCAGGGAGCTGGAGGACCGCTTTGAGACAATTATGGTGTGGAAACAATCATCTCATTGGATAAAATAAAGGAGATGATTATAGATTTCAATAGAAACAGGAATAGTACCAAGACTGTTACCATACTGGTAGAAGAAGTGGAGGTGGGGCTGCAGCATCTACAACAACTTGGTAAAGAAACCCCCATGAGTTACACCAGCATTTAATTTCCCTTTGGGATGAATAAAGTAGTTTTTAAATTTTAATCAAATTGAGTTAAATATCTAAATTAATGGTAAATGTCTTTAAAGAAAATATTAAGACTGAACTTCATGACTCATTGCTAGTGTAAATACTGTGGTTTAACTGACTTTCTGTGTTCTGTAAATTTTAATTTTATACTCAAAATGTTCTGCATTTTTACAAATATTTGACATTCTATCTAAAAGTCCAGTTTTCAGCCACATGGCACCATGTGAAGCTGGAGAACCAACAGGAAGCTTAATGACCATGGCCTCCTGATACTGCCGGCTGCTGAAACTGACGCCCTGACGACTCTTGATGAATGACATTATCTTCCTCAACAGAATAAAACCAACGGCGTACAGCAGGATGTGATTCAGCTGCTAAACATTAGCTCTTGCTCCTCGAAAGGCCCGCAGCAGTAATGAGGCCTCCGCTCAGTTCAGTGGAGGGCCACAGGGGCTGAGGCCGAATGATAAGGGCCAAGTATGACAACGTGATGGAGCACAAGCAGCAGAGCTGGTGTGGGAATTAGAGAAGCGGCACCGCCAGAAATAAAGCTGTAATTTCCAAGTTTCTCTTTTTATCTGTGGCCATCTCTAAGCCAACCTTCTCTCTCTTCATTCTGCTTTCTTGATTCACGGTTAGAAGAGAAGTCCTGGGGGTTATTTTGTGTGTATGAGGAAACTTGAATAGATTCAACATTAAGCAGTAACATTAAACTTACTCGGTTTTATCTAATGGACGGCATTTAGTGTTTATTGGGGGCAAAGAGTGTTAGTTCAGCAGAGTAAGAAGGTTTAAAGTCCAAATCTCCACTAGGGTCCTCCTGGGTGGAGTTTGCAAGTTCTCTCTGCACAGGTTTTGTCAATTATGCCTTCTAAGTTATGGGCTTCCTGCTTCAGTCTAGAAACATCCGTCTTAGCTTTGTTGGACTTTCTGAGCTGTCTGTTGTGTTGGGTGTGTGGATAAAGAGTTTTTTCATCATGTATCTCTGTGTTGATCCTGCGATGGACTCACAACCTGTCCAGGGTGTAGCTGGACCTCTCGCCTTTGACTGGAGAGGTGAGCAGGATGTTTCACCTCTCTCAAACAATTTCATTATGGTAACACATACTGACAATAACACTTTATGATTTTAAATGTGGCTTTGGCGTGAAAAAATTTAGAAAAGACAGAATGACAACAAACGGATATTTAAGTTCAGCCCATTTTCTATTTCACCACTTCTGAATTTACACAGGTGCTACTCATATGTTGTGCCAAATATCTGACACTGACATTGTCTTTTTTTTCTCATACCTCATCGTACAGAAACTCTGTTTGTTGCTGAAGATTCCCCCACCTCAGTATGACAAAAGCTTTGAGCAGCTTCATTTGATGTCAGTCCAGCTAATCCAGCTAAAATTGTTATTCCACTTTTAGAAACTAATAAACGGTCTATATACTTCTCTTCCCTGAATGTTGTGGGAATCAATAAGCATGGAAAAAATAAATAAAACAAGACAATAATATCAAGACAACATAATCATATCTCTTCCTGGGGTAGCAGAACACCTTTATCAATTTAACCCTTTATCTAAACACTCACATAATGAAAATGGGAGCAAATAAATGGTACCAAGCAAACATTATGCACACAACAGGACTTGATGTTTGTAAAATTCAATTAAATTTTATTTCTATAGCTCCAATTCACAATAAATCATCTCAAGGCTCTTTCCAAAGTCAGATTCCATCAGATCCTCCAGGTTGATCAGAAAGTAGTTGATTAGTCTTAAAAGTAGACGGGGTGTCTGCCTCACGGACCAAAACTGGGAGTTGGTTCCACAGGAGAGGAGCCTGATGGCTAAAGGATCTGCCTCCCATTCTACTTTTAGAGACTCTAGGAACCACCAGCAGACCTGCAGTCTGAGAGCGAAGTGCTCTGTTAGGAACATACGGGGTAATCAGAGCTCTGATATATGATGGAGCTTGATTATTAAGGGCTTTATACGTTAGGAGAATTTTTAATTCTATTCTTAATTTAACAGGAAGCCAATGAAGGAAAGCTAAAATTGGAGAAATATGATCCCTCTTGTTGATTTTCATCAGAACTCTTGCTGCAGCATTTTGGATCAGCTGAAGACTTTGAACTGCATTTTGTGGACTTCCTGATAGTAAAGAATTACAATAGTCCAGACTTGAAGTAACAAATGCATGGACTAGTTTTTCAGCATCACTCCTGGATAGAATGTTTCTAATTTAGGTAATATTCCAGAGGTGATAAAAGGAAACTCTGGAAACCTGTTTAATATGGGATTTAAATGACATGACAAGATTTTTTCTTTATTACCAGAGGCCAAGTTAATGCCATCCAGATTAAGTGATTGATTAAGAAGTTTATTTTTTGAGGACTTTAGATAGCTTGTCACACAAAACCTGGAAATTACATCACATATCCACTTCATTCCCACTGGGGTCTAAATGAAAATAACTTTATAATATTTACAATTCTGATCAAAATTCTGATCTTTTGGGCAGAAAATACATAAAAAAGCTGCTACTATGCTTGTCTGGGAGTCGACAGAATAAAACCTTATATCTAAGCAAAGTTCCGATCATCCAGGATATTTTCTGCCAATGTATTGTAAACTCCGTCTACCTGTCTGTTTCTGTTTCTCTGGAAGACCTGATGGGTGATTACATCCACCAAGAGTCACCTCACTATCATGACATGAAATATTTCCATCCTTGAGGGCTGCTGAGCTGTAAAACATCTCTATCGTTGACATGTAGTGCCATTGGTTTGACCAATAATTTTTCACTATCTGCCCTTGATCGGCTCAGATGCCGAGCTCCGTGACCTCTGGAGACGAAGCTAAAGGATTCACCGCCCAAATGCTCTCCTTTCAAAACTGGATAAGGGCTGTCTTCGTGCACAACCCGATGAAGTTAACCAGCTTTTTTATTTCCCCTTTTTAAAGGAGGTGACCCTAATATAGTTACCAAATAGCATTTATCACATTACCAGTCAGCATTTTGTAAAAATCATAACACCAATGCACGTAGTACTTTCCCTCTGTTTTTAGATTTCCCTAAGCCCCCAGTTCTATGGATTTCTTGATTTTAAGTGAATTTATTACAGATTTTTTCATGTAGCCAAAGAAAATTAGTTTCCCCACAGGACACATCAGTGGGTCTATCTATCTATCTATCTATCTATCTATCTATCTATCTATCTATCTATCTATCTATCTATCTATCTATCTATCTATCTATCTATCTATCTATCTATCTATCTATCTATCTATCTATCTATCTATCTATCTGTCTATCTGTCTGTCTGTCTGTCTGTCTGTGTTGTTTATATATCTTACGACAAGGGCAGAGCTTTGCCAAACTCAGCTTTCATTTCCGTACTGACGACCCAGTATTTAATTGAAGGAGCGTAGCGTAAGTTCCGGGATTTTTGCAGAAGTCTGCCCCCTCTGGTGACAAGTTGAAATTACACCAGTGTTGTGTACGGACATGGGAGAAGAGGGAAAACATCTGCTGCTGTGACTGCACGGGTCTTTTGTTTTGAAGCCTAATGTCTTCTGAGGTAATAAAATTATAAATATTGAAGTTAGCCCGTGTTCTCTCGCAAATGCATCGATTACGGCAGAGACTCGTCAAAATAGCCAGGTGAATGAGAGCGTGCAAGGCGTCACACCCAATCACTCTCTTGTGAATTGACTAATGAAGCCTATAGAAACAACTGCAGTGAGGATAATTCATTTTACACGGGCAGTAATAAGGGCATGTATGGGAAAGAAAATTAGGAATATTTAACTGCACATCTTGCACTATGCAACTTTAAATAACACAATTTATAAATTTATGAACAAACTGAATTTCTGACATAAATTTTTCGTTTACAGGCCTGTCCATGTGGCTTTCCATCCCATGGTGACAGGTTTTCTGAGCAGTGAAGAGACAACCAATGCACAGGAGAAACACGTTTTTTTGTTGTTGTTGTTTTTTTACATCTGAGAAGTTATTTGCATCATTCTCTCTTATTTTTTGCATTTTGTGTGAAGATTGTCGTATATTTCTTCTTTTTTTTGCCAACCTGAAGTGCAAAAGACAGAATATCTGGATCTACCCAGAAGAAGCAAATCTGTCTGTGACACTCTATTCTTTGTCATGGGTTCCTTCAACCTGCACCTACTTGGATTCCTGTTTGACTGGTTAAAAAAAATCAACTCTAACACCAACACTCATGTACAGGCCTGGTTAGCCTTACCTTCACTGTCTGGGTGCAAATGATGGCTTTTTATGTCATCAGGTTCTCTGAGCAGCACTTTGTGAAATTGCAGCGGTGAAACAGAAAAAGAAAGAATCACTCAGCTGACAGAGATTGCATGGAAACCTGTGAATATTAGCACTGGGGCTTTTGGGGGATATAAAATGGAGATTCAAACACTTTGTGGGAGTCAGGGATCATTAAACCCTCAACAGGTTAAATGGCTGAGTGAAACAGAAAAACTGAAATTGCCACTTCACTCCTTCTCCTCTCTTATTAGGTTTCCTCTCTGTCAGAGAACAGTGCTGGTGCAGGAGACTTTTATTACCCTGTGTGATAAGACTGATGGCTGTAATGTTCACATAAACCTCGGTCTTCACGCTGAAAGCTCAAACAATCCAGCGCTGGCGCTTTTCAGTCAATAACTCCCAACAAATCACAGAAGGATTAATGTTCTGTTTTATGGGAGCTGTTTGGAGTGTTTAATTTCGCGATTATGCGGGGAACGGTGGGAGTGAATGGGCTGCATCTAAAATCAGCTTCCACAACAGCTGCAAAGTGATTACACAACTTAGTTTTTGAGTTTAGGGGAAATTGGTTGTTCTGAATTTAATGATAGATATGTTTTATGTCCTCAATCCAGGACTATTAAAGTAGGGGCTTCTATCCCTCAGAATAAAGGGATTAAACTCTGAGCTGTTGGCTTCACTCTTCACTAACCATCACTTTTATATATGGATGGCTTCTGACACGGCAAGGAGATTTACGGCATAAACTTACATAGCAAGAGATTTAACAAACACTCGTGTGCGTGGGAAGCCGTCTTTACAGCTCTTAATGTGATTGAAAGAATGTTGGGACTCAGTGATTTAAAAGGGGTTTAATGCGGTTTCATTTTTTTTATTATTTCCTAGAAATTAAGTTCATACTTCATTTCCCTGTGTCAATACTTTGTAGAAACACCTTTCAATGCAATTATGGCTGCAAGTATTTTTGCAGTACATCTCTAACAGCGTTGTACATCTGTAGACAAAAGCTCTAGCCCATCGTTAATTGCAAGACAGCTCAGTGAGACTGCATGGAGAGCATCTTTGAACATCACACCACAAATTCTCTATTGGATTTAGATCTGTACTTTGACTAGCCCAAAACATTGACATTTTCCCACCTAAACCATTGATTTGCAGCTATGGCTGTGTGTTTAGGGTTGTTTCCCTGTCTGAAGGAGGACTTCTGCCTCAGTCCCAAGTTGTTTGAAGCCTTTAACAGCTTTTCTTCCAGGATGGACCAGTATTTAGGTCCGTCTATCTTTCTCATCTACTCAGACCAGCTTTCCTGTCCCGGCTGAAGAAAATTATCCCCAGAGCATGATGTGGCCATATGTCACCATAGAAATTTTTCAGAAAGGGAAAAAAAGAAACAATAATTAATAATGCGGCATATTCAGATAAAAATACAATATTCAAGTTAAATAGACGAAAGACAGCAGCCGATTTATAGAGAGATATGATAAAACTATGCATTATGAAAATATTGTACAAGCAAACACCAGATAAGCTAATGTGTGTAAATGTACATTAGCATCAAAAAGACAGAGTAAGTGATTCTTGAACAAATCAAGAACCTGTGGAACCGGCAGCATGTTTGTGAATCCTTATTAAACTTGTTGTGAGAAGCAGAGATTAAAAGGTCTAGCAGCAGCTGGGGGAAGGACCTGTGGAAGCGCTCCTTTGAGCATCTAAGATGCAGCAGTCTGTCACTGAAAGAGCTCCCCAGCTCTGCAACAGCTCCATGCATGGAGAGGAAGACATTGTTGATCAGTTAATTTTAAGCCTTAAGTGTTAGTTGAACACGTCATCTTCTTCTATTTGTTTGCTTTGTCTCCCGACATGACTTTTGGCCATCTCTAAATAGGACTTTTAAATTATTTTTCTATAGTGGCTTTTCTCTTCCCTCTCTTCCATGCAGACCAGATTTGTGGAGATTTGTAGTCCTGTTAACCGATTCTCCCACCTGGACTATGGAGTTCTGCACAGCTTCAACCCTTGGCTACTTTATTTGCCCGACTGGTAGGTGTGTGCCACAGTTTTCTCTCCATTTTCGGATTGAATGCGCTGCATGAGATGTTCAAAGCTTGGAATAGTGTTTAGTAATCTTCTTTGAACAACACTTTCTTTCACAACCTTCTCCCTGCCCTGTTTGCTGTGCTCCTTAGTCTTCATCACACTTCTTGTTCTCTAAACTCCCTGTAAGAATCTGATGCCTTCAACACTCATAGGTAGAAGGCGTGGCTTCTGATTTTATGTAAGGCTATGTAGAGCAAAGGGAGATTTTATTTCTAAAAGCATTTTTAAACCATCAGTCATTTTGTCTTTCACCAAAACGTTTATTAGTGACAACCATCTATGGCCAGTCAAAGAAAATCTCAATGAGATACTTTGAAGCTGAACAACGTAACGTGATAGTAGAATTTTGTCATAAACATATACACAGGTTGAAATTAAATGATACAGTAGAGCCTCTGCTTCTTCAGCTGCCTTGTACAGACAAGCTGTATCACATAATGACTGCATACAACTTTGACTGTGAAACCTTTGATTTATATTTGACACTTGCCACTGATTGCTGCAGTTACCCAATTTAAATTCTGTGTCCTTCTTGGTTTCCTTTTTCAGTCTTTTACCCTCTGAAAATTCAGATGGCTCATGTTCTATTGACAGCAGTTTATTGTTTAGTGTATATTTAAAGGATCAAAGCCAGGGTTTTCACATGAGATCTCAGCTATTAATGTTTGCCATGAAAGCTTGGGAGACTGCCTTCAGATACCTAGGTATTCTTAAACATTTTTATACTAATTCTCTTTATTTGCTCAGCCTTGTTCTGGGTAGAAGGATGCTGAACATGGGCGTCTCCAGCAGTTCACCTTACATGCATGTTTTTGGAGTGCAGAAGAGGCCTGAGGGAGAACAAGAAGAACAACCCCTGTTCTAGAGTTAGCCTGAGTAAAGTAAATGTTGTGTTGATTGTGTCAAATTCATGGCAATGAGAAATTCTTGGATGACAGAAAACTGGAGACGTTACTCAAATCCCCTGTAAATGCCACATGGAAGGGCTTAAAAAACTCTTATCAATGCATTTTCCACTCGGAGCATTGACAAGTGAAGTAATGGACCTGTGTGTGTGTGTGTGTGTGTGTGTGTGTGTGTGTGTGTGTGTGTGTGTGTGTGTGTGTTCCTCAGTTAAAACTGTTAATGCTTTTAATCCCTTCGCCACTTTCCCCAGTGGTCAGATGGCTTTAAAATAAAAACTCAATCTAGTTTATTGTCCTCGATCAAACACACACACACACACACACACACACACACACACACACACACACACACACACACACACACACACACTGAGCTTGTCAGTCTGTTTCCTGCCGCCCGGTAGTGTGTGTTTAAGTGAATCGCCAACATGTGTGAGAGCTTTGCGACTGACAGGCCGTTTATCCTTCACCCCCTCCTCCTTCCTTTACCTCCATCCTCGTCTCGCCTTCTCTATCACTCCTCTCACCCTGTTTGGAGCTTTCTGCTTTCTATTTATTCCCCTCTTGTTCTTTTTCCTTTAACACTCACCTGTGCTGTGTGTTCTCCTGTAATATAAAGATATTCTCTTTGCTCATTCCCTGTTATTTTCCATCTCTTCATTCCTCTTCATACAGTTCAACATCACAATTTTGTAAGAAATTCTAATTTAAAAGTCCAACCTTTGGATTTGTTCAACCCACCTAAAGAACCAGAGCTGGGCAGCTGTGTTGAAGGTTCACATCACATCCACCATCCGCAGCACTCCCGTCAGGAAGAGATTATTGTCTTTGACTTATCTGAGAATTGGTGACTGGAGTCCAGGAGGGAAACAGAGACATCCCTCCACCCTGCAACACTCTCCTGCTACATCTAGGGTCAGGGTGGACCACTCCAGTCCTCAGGAGCGAGTCCTCTGCATGTTTTAGATGTTTCCCTTGTCCATCACATCTGAATCAAATAAATCGGTCAGTAGATTTCTTCTACAGGCTCTGATGAGAGTCTGACGTAGTTATTCAGCCATTTGAATCACCAGTTCTGCAGCAGGGACACATCTAAAACAGGTAGACTGGAGTTGATCATGCCTGAGGGGGTCCCAATAGGTTTCCAGGCCAGAAGAGAAAGATAATCTCTCCAGCATGTTCTGGCTCTGTCCTGGGATCTTCCTCCAGAGGGATGTACCAAAGAAAATCTCTAAAGGTGGGTCTCCAAAAAACAGCCAGACCAGATACCCAAAATACTTTAACAGACTCCTTTCAATGTGGAGGAGCAGCAGCTCTACTTTCGGCCTCTCTTTTAACCTTTTTTTTAACGCTTAACCAAAGTTGAGTCCAGCAGCCCTACAGAGGAAGCTCATTTCAGCCTCTTGGATCCAAGATCTTGTCATTTTGGTTATGGTCAGTATCTATTGGCCACAGCTGAGGGTCCTGATATATACACAGCAGTATATGGAGAACTTTGCACCCACTGTTTTTTCATAGAGTCATTCAAAATGAAGAAAGCTTGTCTTGTTGCACCAGTTTATGAATTTATGAGCAAATTTTATAAGCTGTACTAATAAATAAATGAACAGTCTACCATACTAACTCAAAGGTAATGCAACAAAAAGTTAATTAATAAACTACACACACCTGTAGAAAATAAAAATTAGGACAGAGTATAAGATGTGAAAAAAAAAGCCAGGTTACTGTGAAAGGACTTTAAATATTTAAGAGTTTGTTGACCAAGAAGACAAACAAATATTCTAAAGACTATCAGTTTCATTGTTTGTCCGTTCAAGACATAATGAGCAGAGGAATGTCAAAAATTATGAAAATTATGGCTTCTGTGCCGCTTGTGTCTCAACTCACTTCTTGGGTTGGGTCAAAGCTAACTTGGAACCTGAATCACATAAACCCATGAAGAAGCCTATCCATTATGAAAAAACTAGCATATTTTCTGAATATTGACCATAAAGTTACTTACAATATCAGACATATTATTCTGGGTAACATCCTTCAGACTCCCAGGTGTTTTTTTAAGCAAATTTTTCTTACGGTGAAATTACATATTTGTGCTTAAAGATGCTAGCTTGAATCAGGCATACTTCATTCATCAAACATAAAGTGTAGAATTTACAGTTTATTAAAATTTATTTGGGAGGCTCAGCACTGAAGATGAAAGCATGTTCTTCTTCAGAAGAAAATATGTGCTTCTAGAAGGTCATTTATGCAAATTTAATGGTACAAGTGTTTTCTTCGGTTGATCCCATTTACTGCGCTTCTGTGATGTTTACAAGCCTTATAAATCATTTAGTTGTTGCTTGTAAAATCAGGCAAAAAGAAATTGTAACAAAAAAATTACTTCCAAAGGCCTTTTCTAAGCCTCAGTTATTCAGCTGCAACTACATTTCGTGTCTTATTACTTAAGCATCATTCGGCTTATAGATTTAAGGATTTCCTTTTCATCTTTTTAATATTCACACATGTGTATTTGGAGAATTAAAAGACACAGACTACTTTGCAAATTATTTTGTCTGTTTTTTCATGCTTAGTTTAAAACCCAGCAGGATCTCCTTGTCTAAGATTATACCCACTACACTCCCTCATCACCATTACGGAGCACTAATCGCATTAAAGATTGCCCTCTCTGGTCTTGTTTCAATACCGTGTGTGACTAAAAAAATTTGCCCCTATTGTTCGGAGGCAGCCAGGTGGAAGAGCAGAAACGTTTCATTCACATTATGAAAACGCTGTGGGTGTCTGAGGGTGACGGAGCCACAGAGTCCACCGGCTCAGCTGACATGATGAGAGAGACAGGCAGGACACCAGCTCTGGGCCTCGTTACTCAAGCTCCATTAAGCTTCACGCTTAAATTATAGCCTAATACCTGTTGTCACGGTGATGCACCGGGCTGAAAACATTTATGCAGGCCACGGGGGCTGAAAACTGCCCCATGTGCAACATGGATGGCTCCGAGGACACACACACACGCACACGCACACGTATGAACAACTCATCAGCATTACTCCCTGCAGGATACACACCAAATCAGCTCGCTGCAAACACATAAACAGCATAAATAAATATTCATTAGCACAATATCAGACGCTCCTTCCAGTCATGGACTCCTGTCCATTAATCTGCTGGATGTTTGACATGTTACCATCATGTCTGAAGGAACATACTGCAAGAAAGCAGGGATAGATTAGAACTGTGACGTAGAACAATGCTGAAAAAAATAGGACCATTTACAATGCTGACAAAAGTTGCAGATTTCGTATGGTTTTAGTCACATTTACTGTTTGAGATCCTCATTTTTTTTATATCAAAGATTACCCGTGTAATTACAAAATGTGGGTCAAATAATCATTTCATTCATTAAGGTAAGAAAAAAGCTATCCACACCATCTTAGAAAATGTAATCACCCCCTTGATAAACCATGAATTAATTATTATAATTATAATTAATTGCTGCCAAACTCTGTACAATCAAGAAAGCATATAAACAGAACCTGACTAACAACATGAAGTAGGATCTAAAAGATCTAAAAAACAGCCTCTCATCTCCAGATCTAAAGACATTAAAGTACAGTTGAAGACAAAGTCATAAGTCCCCGTTAGATTAGAGTAGGGTACAAAGTCCTTTCTAAGGCTTTGGGACTCCAGCAACTTACAGTGGGAAAGCAACTTACTTTCCCAGATAAATTAAAGAGCTCATTGATTATTGATGACCTCAGAAAAACAAATTAAAGTCCTGCAGCTCTCATTTGCTTCAGTTCAGTTCAGAGTTCAGGATTCACATGTAAGGTGGGGGATCAGCAAAATGGTGTCCATGGAATTCTGACCAAAAAGAAAACAACCTTTGCCAAAAACATGTTAATAAACCCAAAGACCTTTGGGAAACTATTCTGAAGACTGATGAGACAAAGTGGAAGATTTTTGGAAGGTGTCCATCACATTTTACCTGGTGTAAAAGAGAGAATTTCAGAAAAAAGGAAATCCCAACTACATTTTGTCATTCTGTGCTAAATGCCTTTCTTTTTGCATTGAAATCACTCAGTTGGGGTTTATAAAAAGTGGACAAACTACATTCAAATTTCATGCATTCCTAGAGACTCCAAGTACTGTGCAACAAAATGTATTTAAAGGCTAAAAAAGTGGATTTTACATGCCATGTCTCCTTTAACTGTATTTACCCTGACAGACAAATAGTTAACACACAAATACAGAGCAACGAGAAGCTAAACTAAAAGTGTCATCAAAAGCAGTCATTGCTAATTTGTTAAATATGTTCTGAAGGGAGCATGATTGCGATTGGATTAAATGATTAATCAGCATAATGAGCAAGTGTTTGTTTTTGTAAAGTAATTGAAATGTAAATTTACATAAAAACAAATATAATAGATGATGTGTTGTTTGGATTCAAATTACATTCAAACATTTCATATATATATATATATATATATATATATATATATATATATATATATATATATATATATATTTATTTATTTATTTTTTTACTTTAATGAAGTTATACAGACTTTGTAAGGGTTGACTCCAGTATCTATAACACAGTATTATTACTGCAAATCTTCCTGTTTCTTCCTCACGCTTCAGGTTCTGAATGTTCAGTACAGATTTTTGAACTAACAGTACTTTTTTCTTTAACTTAGCTTAGGAACGCATCTTGGATTTAAGGTAAGAATTGCTCGTGAGCATAGTTTCTATGAGCATACGTATTTAAGTGTTTGTGCATATGCGCACTCTTGCACTCAGCCAGTCTGTTTTATCAGAAGTCAGTCTTTCATCTCTGCAGCAGGCCTGAACGCAGCAGACAGACTGGGTGACACTGACAGCAGGGTTCCCTGAACACATCATCACCTGTCCACCATACTTCAATCCCTAAAACTGTCAAGCATGTTTCACTATCACAAGCTCCTTTTTTTCTTTTTCTTTACATAAAAACACCCACTGCAGCGTATACATTCATACCTAATGTCTGCATTGTGATGTAACCAAAGTCATATCACTCTATTGTGCACACAATCACGACCAAAAATGCTGATACATCAATTTATTTGCTTATTCATTGCTTTTCATTCCAAATACCCTGAAACCCAAGAAGCAGGAAACCCGCCGACTGGTACCACTGAGTGAATGTTTTCAACTGCTAATTAAATCAAACATCAAATCAGCCAGTCATGATGTAAACTCTTTTAACCAGAGCCAAGGGATCAGGCAACAGACAGGTTGAACTCTAACAGGTTTTGATGATTGTCTTTGATGATTTTCCATGCACTACATTAAACATTTTATATAATCAGGGTGCTCCCTGCCTCTCACCCATTGGCCTCTGTTGATGGGCCATCCCATGATCCTCCAGGGATTACGTGTTTAGACAAAGTCCTGATTGGACAGATGAACTGCAGAAAAACCCTAACCTCTAAATACATACACAACTTCTGCCACTTAAAGCATAAACATGACACAGATTGTTTTAAAATGTAAACCTTATGCCATAAATTAAAACCTTCTTTGGAAGCTTTGACCCCCAAGCAATACATTATTCCATAAGATGTCATAAACTGTTCGCAGAATACTGCAACAGTGATGCTCTTTTGGAATATGCACAAGTAAAATCACAAAATAAATAAGCCTACTTTAGGAAAGCTCCAGGTAGAAAACTGTGGATTTAACAAATTCATTGCAAAGCTGAATAATTGATAAGGCCTTCAGCCTTTTCTTCAAGTGACAGGAATATACATTTATTCATAGAGGCTGGCTTTGTGCCAGTTTTTACCTTGTAATGCTGGTACCTGACTAAAATCATCTGAAACTTTAGGGAAACTAAAAAGTTGGCTGCTGTTTGAATTGTCAGCATTGCTCCATGTTACTCGTAAACAATGCAAATCATTTCTGTTTTATTAGTTTTACCATTCCTCTGAAGATAACCTGCAGCAGATAAGGGAAGTGGTCTGGAATAAACCCTTGGTTACTTACTTGCATGCAAAACTTTGGTTGCTTGCTCAGAGACAAAACACTGTGTTGCAAAATCTCTTTTGTTCTTTAGAATGAATGAATAATCTGCTGCTGGTTATAAATGTGGCACTGATATAATAATGATCATATGCTGTAAGTAAATATCTGACTCACTGCTTGTTCATGGACACATTTTCAGAACTAATGTCTTTTTGATGACAGTTCCATAATCCTGATTTAATTAATCAGTTTTACTTATACTGACACTGCCACCGCCGCCCGCCGCCATTCTCAAAAGCTGAGCTTGCTTTCTATGTTGTCAGTGGTGTTAGTTTTCATACAGGCAAATAATAAAAAAAAATGTCTTTAACAGCTCATGGACAACTTTGGGTGGGTCCAGGATCTTCACAATGTCCACAAAGGGTCTACTTTACATTTACTTCGTTTGCACCCCTCAGCTGGCTAGGCCTGTGCTAGCAGCCTTCTAAGCTCCATGTTAAACAGCACAACAAGCTTTATTCAAACTTACCCATCTGAAAATACCTTGAACTCACACATGTATCGGGATATAGTGTTGAAAGTGAGGTTTGGTTGTCTCACGGCTGTTATCCAGGTTTCATTCGGTGTCTCCTTGTCAGTTCAGAGATCCAAGCTCTTTGGCTTTGTGTCCACATTGGAAAACTGAAAAATCTCAACCCATCGTTCTTTTTCCTGAAGTGAACGAGTGTGACAGTTAATGACACAGCACATTAGAACCATATTTTTATTTTTTGTTTTTGTTTTTTTGCGTCCTGTCTAGCAATATGGCATTAAGAATTGTTGTCTTAATGCCAAAAAGAGCCCAACAGATTTTACTTTCACATGCGGAGCCTTACTGCCTTCGCCATAGTGCTATGGCAGAATATTTCATGTTAAATGGACACTGAAACAAGAAGGTAGAAGAGAGAAAAAAGGAGAAAAGGTGAAAAGATAAAGAGGACAGAAAAGGGAGAGAATGAATCCTCTGTCTGCTTCTTCACCTGCAAAGAGAGATATAAAAAGATCAGCAAAACCAATCGATAAAATATTACAAGTTCACACAAGCAACGCCTTCATACCATCACTGAAGAATATACTGTAATATTCTGTCTTGGTTCCTGTTTATGATTTGGTTAAGTTAGCCTTTTCCTGCCCTTTGGTTTATTTGTGTTTTAGGTTCTGTAGTTCTGTTTAGCCTGTTGATTATTTTCGCTATCTGTTTTCTGTATTAGTTCTGAATTTAATTCTGCAATTTGTTTTCATCATTATCCTTGGATTTTGATTTATTCCCCAGTTCCGCAATTGCTTCCACCTTTGGTTAATTAGTTTTCACTCCGCTCACCTGTTTGTCTGTTTATTTAAGCCTTACCCCTTTAAGCCTTACTTATCCTCAGCTAGTTGTCGGTTCGTCTCTCATGCTTGCTCGCACTCCATCCCTTCGAATCCCTGAATGTATTCCCGTCTATGGTAAGAGCTCCCAGCACCTTGATTTTGCTTAAATGACCCTGTTCTGTCTGTTCGTCCAGTTCTGTCCGCCTGTCCCCTTTCAAGAGTTGCCTGGATGTTTGCCTTACCTTCCGTTTGGATTATGTTCTGGTTGCCTGTCTATGTTCCACTCCTCATCAACCCTTCAATAAACCAGTTTCCAGCCTAGCAGAGTTTTGGTTGAATTCCGGGTTCACCTCCAAGCCAGATCATTACGATCCACTACGGAATGTACAAAGTGACATACGAAGACAATAGTGGTTTTCTGTATAGAAGTGAATCTGCAAGCACCTGGATCCAAACACCTGCAGAACCATGTCTTTAACTTAAACAAAAGAACAGAAAACAAAGACAATGTTGTGGATGATGGCGTTGTAAACAAACAGAAACCCATTTCCAGATGCCTAGGTATCCCACAATGCAGTGGGATTATCACGTCACCCTTTAAGCCCCATGATGCCAATCAACAACAAATGTCATCTCAAGGCTCAAAGGCTGAAAGTTGATTCAAGCAATCATTCAGACAGATTGGTTAAAAGTTTTCTATGGAAACAGCAGATTGCATCGAGTCTTTGACTTGCAGTATTCGCTCCTCCTGAAAGAGTCAATAGCCGCTGGCATTGTGTCGTTTACTTTGCAGCAGTTCCTCATACCAAGCATTTAGCGACGGTGGAGAGGAAAACTCCCCTTTAACAGGAAGAAACCTCCAACAGAACCAGAACCAGGCTCAGTATGAATGGCCATCTGCCACAACTGGCAGGGCATTTGAGAAGACAGAAAACAGACTCACAAAAAGTGCACAGAAGCACTGATAAAGGAGTACTTTCTATGTTAGAGAGTAATGGCAGCCTAGCTCCTTGGGTGGTGGTGTCTAGGAAAGCAATACAGTTAATCAGATAAACTCTGATCCAGTTTTCAGGGCAAGAGGATGAAAGAGAGCACAGACAGTTAGTTGCAGTAAAGGTTCAGCCAATAGCTATGTCTAGTAGAGAAAAACAGGGTTAAACTCTAAAAAATAGAGTTCAAAGCAGTAGCTCAGCCGATCTGCCCCCCAGGATGTTGTCGCAGCTAAACTGAATGCCAGGCCGCATGAAGCTACTATGAAGAGCAAAAACAGAACATAAGACTTAAGCTGAAATGACACCAAATAATGCAAAATTGGAGAAGTTGGCTAATTCAGCAGAGTGAGAGAAATAGATCTAAAGGATCTGCCTCCCATTCTACTTTTAGAGACTCTAGGAACCACCAGCAGACCTGCAGTCTGACAGCAAAGTGCTCTGTTAGGAACATACGGGGTAATCAGAGCTCTGATATATGATGGATGCATCCTTTATTTTACCAGGAAAATAACTCATTGAGACTAAAACCTCTGTTTAAAGAGTGATCTGGCCAGGACAGCAGGTTAAAACGTACAACAAATCCAAAATACAAAACATAAAACACATAACTAAGAGGCATCACATAATTAAACATCAGGGCAATTAGAGAAGTTAATTAAGATCTGGTGTCTTAAAAATGGATTTGAATTTCCCCAAGATAACAAGAGTAACTTTAAATCCTTCTGTGTGACATTCCAGGCAGGAGGAGCAGAAAACTTGAAAGCCTTTTGTGAGAGAAGGAGAATTTTAAATCATGTTCTTGATTTAACAGGAAGCCAATGAGGGGAAACTAAAATAGGAGAAATATAATGTATATATTTTAAATTTTCATCAGAACTCTTGCAGCAGCTTTTAGTGGACTTCCTGAATTACAATAGTCCAGCCTTGAAGTAACAAATGCATGAACTAGTTTTTCAGCCTCACTCCTGGACAGAATATTTAAATGACAGGTCTTGGTCATAAATAACACCAAGGTGTTTTTTTTTTACTTTATCACCTGAGGCCAATTTAATGCCATCCAGATTAAGTGTCTGAATTTAAAAGATGAACATTTAAGTCATCCAGGTTTTTATGTCATCAAGACATGCCCGTATTCTAGGTACACTAATTGCCTGTTTATATATGTAGCTCTAAGTTAAATTTTCCTAGAGTAAAATTGAGAAGCACTTTGCAGGAGAACAACTTGGGGCCTCAGTCCTGTAGTTCAGTACACAAAGCCACCTGACTGGTCCGCGGTCGGCACGCCATCAGGCTGACAGGGGGAGCAGAAGCCACCATAAACTGGGTCGCAGAGGGTAAAACTGCCTGAGGGCAGCTAGGCTGACACCCCACATCTAAATCAGCACATTAGGCAGCAGTGCACGGCAAAGAATTACGGGAGGGAAAGTGCAAGAGAGGAGAAACTGCATGCATTATGTGTTTTAATATTCAGTGTTTAGAGAGTGGATGAGATCAGTGGAGCTGAGCCATTTGGCTTCCCTTCAAAAGATACGGACGCATGAAGGGTACTTAACCGCCAAGGTTCAAACAAAAGCTGCTTTTTGGTTACGAGATGAATCCTCACTTGAAGGTCATCAGTCTGCTCAACAGAGAAAAGTTAAACTACCACGTGCAACTGCACTTCAGTTAATTAGATTAAACCGAAAGGTTCATTTATTCTGTGATTCACTTCAAAAAAGGAAACTTCTATACATTCATATTCAATAAATTAATATTATTGAAAAGTTTATTTATTTCATGATGTAGATTAACACAGACTATTAATGTCTTGATGGATCTCAATAATCGAGGTAGAAAAATTAAAAGAAATACACAGAAAAAAGAATAGCACCTATTGACAGACTGTTTTAAAGCATTTGTTTCTGTTAGTTATGATCCACCTCCAGCTAATAAAACATAGTATTTAAGATTAGAATATTGCATCAGATAAATACAAGAGCAACATCTTTCATGCAGAGAAGAGGGTTTGATGAAAAGTATGTTTAATACCAGCTTAAAGATTGTTTTATTTTGAAAAGGTACTTTTAATATAACAAACAAGTCACTTAGAAAAACATATTGTAATTTATTGATTATGACTGTAAATGTGAACACATTATACACAGATTATGTCTATAGTATATGGAAACACCCAACATTATTTCTGTGACGCTGTTTTAACACAAAAGTCACATATGATGTTTCTATTTTGTAACAGTTTTCCATGATGAACATATTTGCAGCATTTTCTTACCCCTTCTACAACATTTTTGGGAAACTGACGCTTACATCTATAAGTCATGTCACATTTGTACTTAGGACATATTTTGCAACCTTTTGAATACGTAAAAGACAGTTGCATGCTGTTGCATGAAAAATTAACAGTCATGCAAGATTTAAACTATTAAAGAAAAACTTTAACTCCCTCTCAGTTTTAAATTAGTCATACCGAATTTGCAGCGGTTACCAAAGCTAATGCATTTAAAACCACTATCATACCATTTCCCCTTATCTTTGCTCTGCAGCTCACAGCTCAGATGGTTGGGTTTCCCAGTGAGCTCTGTACCGTTATGTTTCCAGGCCGTGTCCCCAAACAGCGAGGTGTTTTACCCCTTTGGACTTCATGAGCTGTTTGATTTAACCCAAGGTTACAGCAAAGCCTTTACTTTGCTGAGTCGCTGCGATTTATATAAATAGTTTATTTGAACTGCTTATTTTTAATTTTCTTTCTTCAATGTGTAATTTTTTTTTATGTTGTTGATCTGCTTGTTAATCACTGAGGGTCACTTGTGTTTGATAAGTGCTATCTAAAGAGCTGACAGACCATCCATTCTGTTATCCAAGATATAAATCCCTCACCAGATCATAACCCTTCCTTCTGGGGGATCCCTGTTTGTTTAGAGACCGGCTTGCACATACATGGTCCCTCCAGCATGTTTTGGATCTGCCCCAGGGTGTCCTCCCAGTGGCCAGAGCTTTCTTTGGCTTTGACACAAAGTAAAACCCCTTAAGTTGTGCTCTGGTAGAAAATGTCGTGTAGCCCAGTCATGTGATCTGCTTCATCAGTCAGCAGCAACCAAAGTTTCGGCAGCTCAAAAATCACAATAAAAATATCATCCAAGATGCAACTGAGAGGCAAGAAGCTATACTTTCTTTGCTGTTGTAACTGCGCTGCACAGAGCACTGCTGCTCACTTTTGAATAAACTGTTTGCTAGTGGATGAAGCAAAGGTAATTCAGAGATTCTGGAAAGTCTGTGTCACTTTTACAGTGCACAATAAAGCCCGCATATTTCCTCGTAATAACACAATCCCCATCTAGGGATACCGTAGCCACTGGTTTGTCCCTTCTGACTATTCACACCACAAGGCAGGTCTTGTCTCTACTTAAAGGTATAGCCGGTGATTTTTTCAGAAGTTTGTCCAAGTTTCTTTTTGATTACCTGCGCATGGGCAAGACCTGCTCTTCCTCTCCTCAGGGGGATCGCATGAAAAAAATCTCCCAAATCCACTCTGGTCTTATTTTTGTCTACTGAGGCCTTCCTCTTCTTCTCATAAACTTGTTTGCTTGTGACTCTCCATGTTCAAAGTCTACAGTGAGAGCTAACCGCTAAGCTAACCAGATACATAAACACTAGAAGTGTGAATGTGCAGCCAGCAAGTGGAAACTAACAAGGAACGAACACGCACACTGCCGTTACGTGAGCGCGTCAGAATGATAGGCATGGGGGACAACCAATAAATAAGGTGATCCCCCAGAACTTGAGGGACAGAGGGGCGTGAAAGCAGGAACAAAACTCAATACCTGCCCTTTGTTGCAAATGGTGGGTATTGGTCAGAGATTTTGCAGGCATGCAGCTCCCACAGAAATAGATTTTTTAACCTCCTTTTACTGAATACATAATGTATTGACTGCTTTCAGTATGGAAGGATGATTTTACCTAGTATAACAAAAAGTGATTCGAACAGGATTACCAACTGTAGCTTTAACCCCTGGGTTTTAAATTGTTTGGTTGTATTATAAGCTTCACTGTCATTTTTTTTCATGAAGCTGTATCTGAAAGGTTTTTACCCCTATTTTGTATTCTCATTCAGCCTCACAGTGTTGCGCTTTAAAAGTTTTATAAGGACCTGGTACAGAGGGGAAACCTCCACAGAAGGTTGAGGAACTAGACGGTGAAGAACTGGCAGCTCACAGCAAGTAGTGACAGGCAGGACGACTGAGGCTGGAGTCTACTATGAAGCTGGTGGAGGTCCTTCATGGGAGGACTGACAGGCAGACAGATCCAGTGGGCAAGACAGGATTTGAGGTCAAGAGATAAGTCCAGGTCATGTCTATGAAAGTAAAAAAAAAAGATAAGGTTTCCAACAGGGGCAATGCAAGAAAGGGGTATCCAGGAGACAGAACTAGATCAGGAAACCTGGCAAGGAACTTGATAAAGCTGCTGGCAGATGTTCACCGGTGCATGAAATAAACAAACTTGGAGCAGGAGAATGACAGACAACCGAGGTCAGAACATGAAACAAACAGCTTGATCTGTCCCCACATGGGGCCAGTTGTGGAAATGACTAGTTGACAATAAAAGAAAAATACTGAATTTTTAAGTTAAACTGTATTTTTTTGAGTAATCCTAATCACACCAAGCTGTTTGCAGAAACTGTGACCATACTGTAGGTAGTACATAGAAGGTACACCTGGTCGGATGTTCTGTTAGCTGTAACATCATCAGGGGAGGCAGATCATCCACCATTACCATCTAACATAGAAAGTACTCCTGCATCAATGTGGGCTTCTGTGCTTTCTGTGTCTCTGCTCTGTCTTCTCTAAGCCCCAGTGGGTCGAGGCAGATGAGCGTTCACACTGAGCCTGGTTCTGGTTCTGCTGGAGGTTCTCCTCCCTGGTAAAGGGGAGTTTTCCTCTCCACTGTCGCTTCATGCATGCTCAGTATGAGGGATTGCTGCAAAGCCATCAACAATGCAGACGACTGTCCACTGTGGCTCTACGCTCTTTCAGGAGGAGTGAATGCTGCTTGGAGAGACTTGATGCAACCTGCTGGGTTTCCTTAGAGAGGAAACTTTCTGACCAACCTGTTCTGGAGGATTTGATTGAATTTGACTTTGGAAAGAGCCTTGAGATTGCATGTGTTGTGAATTGGCGCTATATAAATAAAATGAAATATAATTGAATTGAATATGTCTACTGATATTTTTTGTCTCGTTTTAATTTTATATTTTTTTATTCATTTTGAATTTTATATCTATTACCCAAGAAGGTTTACTTGATATTGAGATGCTGTGTTTTACCATAATAATGTTCTTTTTCATAAATATTATTTATGTGTTTGTAAATATTTTCCTGGCTTTATTTAATTATTTTTATCTTTTCCCTTTTACAAAAACGTTTTTTCTTTATCAGTGTATGCCTTGATTATTATTAGATTAAATTAGTTTGTTAAACTAATTGTGTTAAAAAAATGTAAAAATGTAAAACTCAAGAAAATATTCAGTACTGATAAAGGGCTCTTCAAACTGTTGTACCAGCTCCCAGATGAGCATCGAAGCTAATTAGTTGGAGATAAAATCTGTTTTTGATGCAATGGCTGTGTGTGGGGTGTTATGTTATGTCAACAGTCAATTTATAATCACATCATAGCCCCCTGAAATGTAATTCAACTGAACACTGAGGTGCTGAGGTGCCTGAAGATCCCCATTAACGTTCAGATTGATTTTTTATTGACTCAAATAAACCTGACTGTAGCAAGAGGATCATGTTAGTATAAATAGGCCAACTCCTTCCAATTATTTAAATGATCACATTCCTCAAAATACTGGGTGAAGAGAAGTAGTAACCTTCTTAAAGTCAGATATATCGATTAATCCCAGGCCAATAAATAGCAACAATTCTTTTAAATATTTACTTAGTTTTTCTTGTCCAAATTGCAAAGCACTATAACCTTTTTGTTGTTTTGGATTGTTTAAAAAGGCCCTTACTCTCAGTTTTTAGTTCAGTTCCCAAACTTCTATTCTAATTTAGTGTTCTTTAGTGTTACTAATAAGCTCATTATAGTGGGGGATTTTGATATTCATGTTGACACTGAATGTGATAACCTCAATGTAGCCTTTAATACTATCCTATACTATATTGGTTTTGCTCAAAATGTGCATAAACAGACACATTCTTGCCTTCATACTTTGGACCCTGTGTTGAAATATGGTGTTGATTGTGAAGAAATAATAGTGTTTCCACACAACCCTATTCTATCTATCCATTTTTATCCTTGAGTTCAATTCAACTGAGTTCTCCACCCCCAAAAGAACGGTTTGTTACAGTAGATCTTTATCAGATAATGCTGTATCACACTTTAAAGAGTCTGACCTACTTTTCATTTCCTCAGTATCACAAAAAACACAACAGAGGGCAGCAATGTAATTTCTTCCCTTTCACAAATTGATGCTTTTGTTGAGGGTGTTACTTCTTCATTGCATTTTGTATTAGACAACATAGCCCCCTTAAAAAAGAAGGGAATCTCCTCCTTTGTGTCCTGCACCACTCTAACAATACCACATCTCCTCTCTCTGCACCATGTCATATGTTTTCTGTAGATCTACAAAACCACCATGCAGCTCTTTCTGACCCTCTCTGTACTTTTTCAGCAACATCATCAAAGCAAATACGGTATCTCTGTCTATATGATTCGATTGAACTAAACATTTTGTGAAAAGCTGTGGGGCTACGTTGGCGTTATTGGCATTAGACTGAACTGAATAGAATAGATGTAACCAGAACAGCTCTAAATATCTTCAGAACTGTTAGGAATTACCATGGGGTGATGGTGGTGCAAGAGTTAGGGAGTTTGCCCTGTAACTCACAGGGTTGCTGGTTCAATCCCCTGCTCTGACTGTCTCAGTTGTTGTGTCCATGGGCAAGACACTTCACCCGCATTGCCTGTCATCAATATAAATTTTTTGTGTCTTGCTCAGTAGGTGTTCCTGCTTTAGTGTTTACTGTCTGTCTTTTGAATGGTAATTGACCAGGCCAACAAATCTAACAACTAATCAAGACTAAACATTGAAAAGATGTACTTATTTCATTCTTCTTTAGAGCACAATATTTTTCTTGGTAAAGGTAATTTTAAAATTAATGAAAACCACAAAGTGTTCCTAAGTCTAGAGACTTCCAGTCAAATGTGAACCCAACATCTAGACTGAAGCTGTCCATGGTACTGAAGATTGACTTTCAACTAATTAATATAAAAATCTAAGCTTCTGCTGTTGAACAGTCTCAGAATTATACCTCATGCTTTATCAGATATTAACCAAGGCTTTTGCGGAAGTAGGAGGTTAACGCTGTGGCCATAAATCACTGAGCAGAAGTGTAGTGGCTTGATAGCAGGGCTGAACTCATAGGTAAATCATGATCGTGGCTACTGTTCACAGCCATGTTGTTGCCTTGTTGGGGTGGATAGTATCACTCCCAAAGCATCCACTGCCACCAGAATGTGTGGGCTGTGTACACTTGGAACTTTTGGATTTTATAAGCTTAACTCAAAAGAGGACAGATGCAAAGATCAGAATGAGTTCTCAGCATGAACAGCTAATGTGCTGTAGATTAGCTTCATGTGCATTTTCTGTAAGCAGTCTTGTTGTTACATGTGATGTATCCAATGCTGCAGCTACAGATAATCCCAGAAGTCTGATCTGAGTCCAGGCTAGTAATCCACAGCAACTATAAGTAAGAATTAAAGTGAAATTGTTTCCAAAAAATGCTGTAAATGCAGCCAGATTCTGGTGAAAACAAAAGAGGAGCAGTGATGTTAAGCACAGCATCATCTGTTGAGAGGCTCTCAGCTGAATCAGAACCAATCCCAGAATCATTGGAAGCAACACTGCTAGTCTGGATTGCTAAAAGAGATGTGGAGCTTCATGTAACAACTCCACGAAGATATCAGTCTGCTGGAGAGTGGTGGTTTTACACTTTAAAAAAACGTTTTATTTTTTCTCTGATTTATTTGTAAAAACTAATTAGCAAGCAACGCTGTAAGGAAGCAGAGACGGAAACACACACTGACTAATGTGAACCTTGACTTCTATCACATAACTCTGTCAGGCAATCCATTTCTTAAATGAGTTGAATGTTGATTCTGATTGGCTGTTAAGACACAATAATACTTTCAGAGTATATCAATATATGGTAGTGGAATTCATTATTATTTTTCTTTTGAGCAGTTGCTCTTGCTCCCATTTTTTTAATACAAGATGCTCAAAAATAGACTGGGTCCTACTGGTTCTACCTTAGCAGAAGACTTTGACACTTGTGGAACAGTTAATCAACCAGTAGGGGGCAGTGTAGCCAGCGGAATACATACCAAGAGGTACAATGGCATGTTGTGATGAAGGCAAGAAGGGGAATGACACTATACTAGTAGTTTTTCAGAATATCTAGAAGATTTACACAACTATTTGACAGACCAGGATAAGGAGAATAACAATCCTGTTGTTGGGACATATGAGAGTGTGCAGAAAGATGAGCTGATTAAGTAGATGGCAAACAACAAGGGCAACCAAGACTGGTACATTGTGATTATTTCGTTAGAGTTTGGGAATTATGTTAGCTGCTGTTTTTAATCAATCATTCAACCTTTGATTGAATGACTTTACACATCCAAAATGACCAAAGTGTTTGAGAGGTTCTTAAGTAAAAGAAAACCAAAAAATACATAACAAATCACCAATATCACGCAAACACCAAAAATAAAACAAAAATTAAAAGTCATGGTAAAAAGACGGGTCTTTCATTCAAGATTTTGGCTATCCTTACAGTAGGTTGTAGTAGTCCTATCTAGAGGTAATAAGAACATTTAACACCTGTTCAGGGTAACTGTGAGGTAAATACGGTTTGATTTAGCTAATTAACCCGACATGATGGAAGCTAGACTGGAATACTGCATGAATCAGTTCATCAAATCTAGAACTCTTTTCAAAAGTTTTCCATGATTCCTGATAGTAGTCAAATTAAAAGAACTAAAAGGGCTAATAGCTCTACTGCGTTCTGCAGTTTTCCCAAAAACAAGCACCTCTGTCTTATTCTCATTCAAATGTAAAAAGGTCTTATTCAAGTTTTAGGGTCATTTAAACAGTTTACCAGATTTTGAACCAACTGGATTCCATTTGCTCTCATAGGGACATAAATTTGCAGATAATCTGTAAAGTAATCTGTAAAGTTTTTTCGCAGCATTTAGGCAAAAAAAAGTATAGCTCCTAAGAAGGAGCCTTGTGGTACCCCAAAATTCAAAGGGAGGTCAGAGGAGGAAAACTGAACTGACAGGACAGAAAACCTTCTCTCAGACAGGTAGCAGCAAAACCAATTAAGAGCTGGGTCCTAACACCAACAGACTGGTTCAAACATGATAATAAAACTTCATGGTCCAAAGCAGAATTCAAATCAATCGCGATTAAAACAGCTCAATCTCCCAAATTAAAAGCAGATTGAAAAACGCTCTGGTTCTGCACTGTGACACAATTTAAAATAGAAATTTTCAGTACTCCCACGTTGCTGTTGATGCTCCTAAAGTTGGAAATAACACTCCTATAAAACTTCAGAAAGAAAAGGCAACTAAAAAATACACATCAGGTCTCAAATATCAATAGGATCTAAGTTGATCTTTTAAAGATAACATTGGACCAAACTAGCTGGAGAAACAAGATGTATGGCAGGAGCAAGGGTGGAATGAGATTTTGATCACTGAGTCTTGCTTCCATAATTACTTTACATTTCATCACAAACAGTGTCTAAACAATTCAAGAGCAGATCAACATCTCCATCCTGGTAAAATGCCTGAAGGAAATTATTGTTAAATGTCGGCAGACGTTAGACCACCACACACAGCATTTTCTGTCTCTCCATCTGAACGTCAAAGCTGGAATGACCATTATGTCAGAAAAGAATCATGACGGGTTCAAGGGTTTATCATCAGCTTTCCACTTTTAAATAATTCAAGTCACTTCAGTTTATACAGCATCAATTCACCAGGCGTATTGTCTCAAGGCAATTTACCAATAAAAAGACAGACTTATGAGAATGACATTTGTGTAACAGAGCATGACAATCATAAACCAGAATAGCAGAAACTTACCAGCAGATGAAGTGAACCAACAAAACAGCAATTTAAATGTACACCTATTTACTGGTGCCATCTTGCCACATCAATACATTTCAATCAAGCATTGTGGATGTTGAGCAGAGAAATTACTATTCTGTGGTGTTTTAATGGGACTTGTTGTAATTGTAATTGACCATTTAGACTTAGTGATGACACGCACATTTCCCGTCCTGGTAGGAGTTTTCACAGCCGTGGCATTTTAAAGATTGCTTCTACAGGTCTTGTAGGAATTGCATAAGAATACAGAGTACATAGCTTGGCTCCTCTCCCAGTGCCACTCTTGGTTTGAAGTTGATTTCCTTAGAAAGATAACATATCAAATCACATCCGACACCCTGAGCAGTGCTTCAGATATCTATACATGTTATTTTCTCTTAAATAACCACATGGGATACTAGTTTCAAAATAATTCAATCGCTGTCAAATTATTTTGCCATAACCTATCTTAAACTTATCCTTCTTTTCTGCAAAATGAGGAAAAAAGGAAACTTTATAAACTGAACAAAAACAGGGAACTCAGTATTATCATTGTTCTTTTTGTGTTGTTTTGTTTTTCTCCTATTTCCCTGAGACACACTTAGACTCAAACACTCCATAAAAATTCAATATTACAGACCCAAGGAAGGGCTGAGTTTTGGAAATGAGGTCAGTACCAATGTTTCCTACACACTCCTCTGTCTCTGTCTAACCTTTAGAGAATCCTGCCGACACTCAGATTAAGTCTCAGTGAGGGTAAATCCTGGTCGACAGCTAACACGCACACACACATGCGTGCACAAAGGAAAAGTAATGCTTTCCTGTCACACAAAGAGCCGATTCCTTTCTGTATCTCTTGCAGACACACACACACACACTAAAGTGTATATAAAGTAGCATCTCACACAGACAGACACAACCTCTCCATCTCTAATTCTCGAGTGTACACACACACACTCTGCAGCTCTTGTACTATCACTTTGCAAATGTGAATATAGACGCTCCCCCTGGTTCCCTCACTTCTACACACACGCACACACACATGCATAAATACAGGTACACACACTTACAGAGGGGACCCGTCCTGAACTTTTGGGATCTGTGGGTAAAAAGCTGACTTGATGTGATGGGAGGTGTGCAGACTCGGCAGAAGTGCTTTGCTGCAGATGGCTGATGTGAACCTGCAGCAGCTGTCAGATCTCTGTCAGAAACTGTCACCATGCTCTTTATACTACAAGCTCTGCCTCTCCCTTCACCCACCCTCCGCCCTGCTTCTCCCCCCAGGAGTTTGTCAAACCTCAACCTCATCCTCCAACTGGGACTCAAACGAGAGAGAGAGAGAGAAAATGTGTTTGAATGCTGCACAAGATCATTTTCTACTTCGAAGGCATCACACTTTTTATTTCAATAAGTTGTTAAGTAGACATCTTTGTTATTTTATTTGCCTAAATAGTTGATTTATACATGGCACTGGATAGAAGATGAATATTATTTTGTCGTGAAAACTACAGATTACAATCAAATTCTTTCACTGGGAGGGACCACACTAAAATGAAATGAGCTTGAAGGTTTATTCAGGAAAGGGGCAGAGGGGATGGATGGGATATGGGGAGGAGGAGACTCAGTGTGGGGGTGCAGTCTTTGGGAAAATTGTCTTTTCCTGAGCCAACACAGGCAGCCCCCCTCCCCAAACTCACAGATGGATCCTGGAACAAAGAGGGGTAGAGGAAGAATAAAAATAGAAAGTAGGGATGAGGGTGATGGGATGAAGAGGAGCAAACGAGATGAGGGACGAGGAAATGTCTGTTGGGGAAACTGAAGGGTGGGGTTGAAGGAAGGTGACGGACAGTGAAGGATGGGTGAACTGGGTATAAGTAGACTTCTGGGGAATTAGAGGGGTGGTTGGGGTTTGGCCCTGCTCACATTCCTAAGTTCACACATAGATTTCATTAGTTGTTTGTTGCTGTTTTTGTGTTTGCTTTTTTTTGCTACGTCTCAATGTGTTTAGTGCAAAACCCAAAAGGTCGAATAGGTCTGAGGAAAAAAGTTGTATTGTCTAGGGAGAAAACAAAAGCCCTTAAATGTTGGATCTTCATGTATCAGTTTGAAAACTCAAACCTCCAGAACCAGATATCAGTCAGCATTAACTTTATCTTATTTGCCTCAATGAAGCACCTCTCAACATGCCGTGTTTGCTAACAACAAGTTTAACTCCCCACTTTTGCTCCAGGTTAGCTGTAAAGGCCAGATATCATATTTAACTGCCAGAAAATATAAACATCTTAAAAGGTGTGAAACCAATGAACCACATAGATGTCCATAGATTTTTAAAGCAAATAGAAAAATCTTATTACACATTTTGGACCCTTTGAATAATGTCCTCAAAACAAGATATGCTCATAAGTGCATGGGTAACACCTGAACCAAGATGGATTTGTTGTGAATTCTAGTTATTGTCATCCATCCATCCATCCATCCATCCATCCATCCATCCATCCAGCCATCCATCCATCCATCCATCCATCCATCTTCTTCTACCGGGTCGCGGGGGTAGCAGCTTCAGTAGGGAGGCCCAGACGTCCCTCTCTCCAGCCACTTGGGCCAGCTCCTCAGGAGGAATACCAAGGCGTTCCCAGCAGAGAGACATAGTCCCTCCAGCGTGTCCTGGGTCTTCCCCTGGGCCTCCTCCCGGTGGGACGTGCCCGGAACACCTCACCAGGGAGGCGTCCAGGAGGCATCCTGACCAGATGCCCGAGCCACCTCAACTGGCTCCTCTGGACGAGGAGGAGCAGCTGCTCTACTCTGAGTCCTCCCCGGATGACTGAGCTCCTCACCCTATCTCTAAGGGAGAGCCCAGATACACTACGGAGAAAACTCATTTCAGCCGCTTGTATCCGGGATCTCGTTCTTTCGGTCACGACCCAAAGCTCGTGACCATAGATGAGGGTAGGAACGTAGATCGACTGGTAAATTGAGAGCTTCTCCTTTTGGCTCAGCTCTCTCTTCACCACAACGGATCGGTACAGCGTCCGCTTCACAGCAGACGCCGCACCAATCCGCCTGTTGAACTCTTGCTCCATCTTTCCGTCATTTGGGAACAAGACCCCAAGATACTAAAACTCCTCCTCTTGGGGCAGGACATCCTCCCCAACCCGGAAAAGGCACTCTACCCTTTTCTGGCTCAAGACCATGGCCTTCTTGTCACCACTGGGGTAAATTACAGGCAGACTGCTTGCTAGAGAGCTCTTAAAGGAGATAATTACAAGTTTAACTCCTCCCGCCCTTCAACTTTACTGTTTGCCAGCCAACTGCCTGCTCCGATAGCATTAGCATAACGGTTAGCATTAGCAAACAGAACAAAAGCTTCTGAGCCCCTCTTCTTCCTGAAGTTGGCTGATGTTCTATCCTTTTTTGGTTCACTTGAATCTGAAATTTGTAACGGAAGCCGGAGTGAACCCAAACAGGGAGAACATGCAAACTTCATGCAGAAAGACCCAGGGTCAGACTCAAACCCAGGACCTTCTTGCTGCAAGACAACAGCGCTACCCACTGCACCACTGTGCATCCCCCTACTATCCTTTCATGTTGACTTGCTCAGTAGCAAGTCAACATAACTAGGAGTAATTATTTATATATTTTGGATATGTCAAAATTTATAAATTATTTGCTATGTATTAATTTTTTTTTAATAAAATAATTGCTTTGTTCTACACTACTGTAGATGTTGGAAAAATCTATCATTTTGATGAAAAGGTTGTAGCTATAAGCTCTAAATCTCAGAAACTGTGGTGGTTTATGTAAGCCCCATTTATCCTCACCTCTTCCTTCTCATTGGATATATCACTATTGAAATCTTCACTTTATGCCCTGACATTTAGGATGTCAAATTCACTTTTTAAATTTTTTAATGTCTACTTTGGACATGAAAATTACTATAACCATTGTTCCTGTGTAAACACTGGCAAAAAAATGGAAAACTGGAAAAAAAAATTAAAAACTTATGGCATTGATTAGACCTCTATGTACTCCATATTTCATGCAGGGTGTTTTTCGTTAAATAAGGACCAATTTTTGCAGCTTTTCATTCTGTCTTAGGACCAACATCAAAGTACATCTAAACAGTTTTAAGTGTGAAACTTATTCAAAATATTATGAAATATTTACCATTATAACAATTGGGCAAAAACACGTTTTTTTTTTATATCAGGCTCTGACTGGTTTGAATAGTGTATCAATCATTTTGTAGAGCTATGGTGAATTTGAAACCTTTTCTTTTACTTCTACTCACAAACTGTTTTGTAAATAGTAGGCCATTTTTCATTGAAAACAGATTTATTTGTACTATTTCTGCACAATGCAGGACGGTTCAGCTGATATGAATTCATCCGTCAGTTTACATCACAATATTTTAGATGAATTTAATCACATATAAACTGAAATTAACACTAAGACATCAGAGTTTCATTCTGCTGTAAAGAAAATACAGCAATGATTACAGCTGACCGCTGAATCAGCACAGGAGAAATGGCAGAAAGGAGAAAAATAGGAGAATAGGAGTCAAATATTGAATATTGTATATGAAAGAAGTAAAACAAAATAGGGAAATGTTAGACATATTCACTCAGATGATCACATATTCAATTCAACTATTCCTTAAAGCTAAACCTGAGTAATAGAGAGATATGTGATGGCACTAATCTGATTATATATTTGAGAACTGTCTGCAGTCCTCAATCATTTCTTCGCTCCAGAGCTCCTTTGTAATTAATGCTTTTGGTCTGAATACAACATGTGAAATATTAACAGTTCTGTGCTTTAAGCTACCATAAAGTCTCATCTGGCAGCAGCCGTCTTCCAAAACAACCAGCGGGCTCTTTAAAGGTGCTAAAACATCCAAATAGTATTCCTTGCAAAACACTAAGGACATTTTAATGGCTGTTGCATGTAGTCTCACATATTCTGGTCAGTTGTTGTTTTTAACGTAAAATCTAAATATATATGCCAGGGACCAGACTTAAATAAGGACAAAGGGTATTCCAAAGATAAGAAAAACTTCAATTTAATAAAGTCAAAAATGGTTAACAAAAGGGTCAAACTTCAATACAAAATAACTCAAATAATAAATAACTTGGATTTGGCCCAACTCAACTGAGGTTAACTGAACCGTAACAAAACGCAAACAAAACTGACCTCCAGACAAAGAACAGAGGCGGCATAAATAGGGGTGGAATAACCTAAACTTTCCACATGAGGTAGGCACAACATAACAGACGAGCAACAAACCAAAAATATAAACACAAAAAATAACATAAAATCATCTTTAACTTAGCACAAATAAAATAATTTTAAAATAAAATAACTAAGGTCAGCTTTTGGAGTAGTGGTATGTTCCTGGCTTTCCCCGCCACCTGATTTGTATTTGCAGAACCTCAAAAAAAAAAAAACAACAAGTGTAAGTAAATCATTCAAACAGATAATTAACTAAAGTGTGCACCCATTAGAAAGTGTATGTCTAAAAATAATTTGAGTTTAATTTATGTATAGTGTAATCTGGAACCAATAAATGTAAATTATGAAAAACAATACTAACACTTGGTGGTGGTGGTGGTAGAAGCATCCGCCACAATCTCTAGATAATATGCACAAATCTGGTAAGACTCTCTGATTCAGCCAGGTGTTGGTTGTTCCCTGCGCCTCTTCCTCCTGATCTGATTATTTCATTTGGACGTTTCTTTTGCCTTCTCATGGTAATAAACCTGGATTTCAGTGTCAGAGCACAAGGATTTTCCAACTCGGCGGTGTCCCACAGAGGAAGGCTACAGCAGTGTTTATCACTGCAAACATGCACGCTTACACACACACACACACACACACACACACACACACACACACACACACACACACACACACACACACACACAGTATTAAGACTGCACACATACTCAGGGTAAATATGATAGCAGGGATTTCTCTCCTCGAAATTTGTCAGTCAGAAGGGTGTAGCTTTCTTACTGATGCATGCAGTCATATGCATACGTTTAGAAATACACAGATACTGTATACAAACACACAAAAAGGGATTATTATTATCACATACACACATGCAGAAAGCTTAAGTGTTTTTTACTCACACAGTTGAGCATACACACACACACACATACACTGACACATGACAAGGCTTACGTATACACACACACACACACACACACACGTATTCCTCACATAGTTTAATCTCAAGGAAAGAGGCAGAGATGGTTCGGCAGCGGCAGCGAACGAGGATTTACAGCATCTTCTTCCTCCTCCTAAGCAGCCTTCCACATGATGCACACATATCAACGCACAAAGCTTATTCAGCAGAGGAAGAAATATCATGCCTTTCTGAAATAGGCGCCCTTTGCAATGTGTGGCCTCGACATGGCCGAAATAATCTGAAGCTATTCTCGGTGGTGTGAACCTGGGCGGAGAATACAAGCCGCCCAGTGAGAGACATTTGGTAAGCACAACTGATGCTGTGGTATGAATCAAACCCTCCTGATGATGACACTCATCAGACCCCAGGAAAAGGTATTGTTTTTACAGACAGAAGGCGGAGGTCATGGAAAGCAGAATATATGCTAAGCTAAACGGGAGGAGCCCACGGGTTCATCTCTGCAGCTCCAGGGGACTTTGGTGTTGTGGCTGTTGGCTTTCCTCTCCACTTTTTCTTTCACCTTTTCTCCCTCTTAGGCATTTGGTTTCATCTGTTTCTCTACTTTTTTCCTCTTCTACCTTCTTGTTTCAGTGTCCATTGAACATGAAATAGTCCCAACATAAAATCTAATAAAATTTCTTGCATATAAATCGCGCGGAGCACTGTAGATAAAGCAATAATGCTCCACTTGTGAAGGTAAAATCTGTTGAGCTCTTTTCAGCATCAACACAACAATTCTTAATGCTACTTTGCCAGACAGGACACACAAAAAATAAAATTTAAATAAAGCCGAGCCAAAGACCTACTTGTTCACCTTATCTTATGCAGCCTAATTCAATGCCTAAGCTTTATTGTTTTAATATTGGTGCTTCAATTAGTTTTTATGTTTTTATCTATTTTACCTGTTTTTAAATTGTATTATTTATTTCTTGTCTTACTATTTTTATCACCTACTGTTCAGCACTTTGAATGAAAGCGCTTTATGAATAAAGTTGTATTATTATTAACATAGTGTTTTATAAATAAACCCCATTTTATCACTGCTGTTCAAACTGAAGTGCTCTCGCTCCATATGTTTACTATATTTACCATAAATCTGTCCATTTCCCCCTACATTCTTTGTAAACACAGTGAGTGACATAACAGTTTTTTGTTAATTTTGTACGTAGAACAAAATTGCAAAGGATAATGTTGCTACAATCATATTTATCTTTTTTTTTTGTTAACATTCTTTATTTGCTGATGCCATGACTCATATTTTGCTAAATCATTAAATATCCCTCTGGGTGAATTTGGTCCCTATTTCTTTCTGAAGTTATATAACCCAACGAGCACTTTATAATATAACGAGGAGCTGAATCATACTCTAGATCAGTGGGTTGTTTTGACTCTTTTACTTGAGTTAAAATCAATAAAAGTATCTGCTCTTAGTCCTATAAATCTGAAATGGAGCACAGATGTCAAATTCTATTTAAAAAGCTCTTTTTGTTTAGTGGAATGATGCATTAGAAACACAGTACAGTTTGCACTTTACCAGCAATATATTATCAACTCTATTAACCCTAATCGGTAGTTTTTGTACGTTTCTTCTTAGTAATTACAGTAATGGTTTAAAAATAAATTCTGGGTGTTACATAAATACTAGAAGCGATTCTGGTCCACCATCCGGCGTCTCAGGAGGGGGAAGCAGTGCAGTACCAACACTGTTTACAGTGGGGGTGGTGTGCTGCTGACCTCGACTCGGGACGTCGTGCGTCGGTGGGCAGAATACTTCGAAGACCTCCTTAATCCCACCAACACGTCTTCCATTGAGGAAGCAGAGCCTGAGGACTCTGGGTCGGGTTCTCCCATCTCTGGTGCTGAGGTTGCCGAGGTTGTTAAAAAGCTCCTCGGTGGCAAGGCTCCGGGGGTGGATGAGATTCGCCCTGAGTACCTTAAGGCTCTGGATGTTGTGGGGCTGTGTTGGTTAACGCGGCTCTGCAACATTGCGTGGACATCGGGGGCAGTTCCTCTGGATTGGCAGACTGGGGTGGTGGTCCCCCTATTTAAAAAGGGGGACCGGAGGGTGTGTTCCAACTACAGGGGAATCACACTCTTAAGCCTCCCTGGTAAGGTCTATTCAGGGGTTCTGGAAAGGAGGGTCCGTCGGATAGTCGAATCTCGGATTCAGGAAGAGCAGTGTGGTTTTCGTCCTGGCCGTGGAACACTGGACCAGCTCTACACCCTCAGCAGGATTCTTGAGGGGGCATGGGAGTTTGCCCAACCAGTCTACATGTGTTTTGTGGATCTGGAGAAGGCATTCGACCGTGTCCCCCGGGGGATCCTGTGGGGGGTACTCCGGGAGTATGGAGTACCGGACCCTTTAATAAGGGCTGTCAGGTCTCTGTACGACCGGTGTCAGAGTCTGGTCCGCATTGCCGGCAGTAAGTCGGACTCGTTTCCGGTGAGAGTTGGACTCCGCCAAGGCTGCCCTTTGTCACCGATTCTGTTCATAACTTTTATGGACAGAATTTCTAGGCGCAGCCAAGGTGTTGAGGGGATCCGCTTTGGTGGCCTTAGGATTGCGTCTCTGCTATTCGCGGATGACGTGGTCCTATTGGCTTCATCAGGGCGTGATCTACAGCTCTCACTGGAGCGGTTCGCAGCCGAGTGCGAAGCGGCCGGGATGAAAATCAGTGCCTCCAAATCCGAGACCATGGTCTTGAACCGGAAAAGGGTAGAGTGCCTTCTCCGGGTTGGGGAGGATGTCCTGCCCCTAGTGGAGGAGTTCAAGTATCTTGGGGTCTTGTTCACGAATGAGGGGAAGATGGAGCGGGAGATCGACAGGCGGATTGGTGCAGCGTCTGCTGTGAAGCGGGCGCTGTACCGATCCGTTGTGGTGAAGAGAGAGCTGAGCCAAAAGGCGAAGCTCTCGATTTACCGGTCGATCTACGTTCCTACCCTCATCTATGGTCACGAGCTTTGGGTCGTGACCGAAAGAACGAGATCCCGGATACAAGCGGCTGAAATGAGTTTTCTCCGTAGTGTGTCTGGGCTCTCCCTTAGAGATAGGGTGAGGAGCTCAGTCATCCGGGGAGGACTCAGAGTAGAGCCGCTGCTCCTCCACGTCGAGAGGAGCCAGTTGAGGTGGCTCGGGCATCTGGTCAGGATGCCTCCTGGACGCCTCCCTGGAGAGGTGTTCCGGGCACGTCCCACCGGGAGGAGGCCCAGGGGAAGACCCAGGACACGCTGGAGGGACTATGTCTCCCGGCTGGCCTGGGAACGCCTTGGGGTTCCTCCTGAGGAGCTGGCCCAAGTGGCTGGGGAGAGGGACGTCTGGGCCTCCCTACTAAAGCTGCTACCCCCGCGACCCGACCCCGGATAAGCAGAAGACGACGGACGGACGGACATAAATACTAAAGTAAAACCCGGAATAAAATTATGTCCTACTTTTTTATCATAACTGAGAAGAAAATAGACATCTTTGGATAATTCAGCATTTCATTTCCACTTTCACGTTGACAACTCTGAAGACAGAGGTGCAAAAGAACTGTGTGACACACGTAGAAACTTTGCTTTACCTCAACATGATAAACAACTAACACACAAACAGGGACATATTTTAGACCTGATCATCACTAAGGGTCTAAACATTTCCAAGGCCAATCACTGATGTTGCCCTATCTGATCACTTTTCTGTTACCTTAGAAAACATAATTTTCTATTACTCATTTAGCCCAAGAGACATCATAAGAAAATGGATCTTTAAGGACAATGCCACTGAAACCGTTAACCAAGCTTACTCTTCTACTTCATCTTTGTCCTGCAACTCAGTAAATGAACTAGTAGATAACTTTCAGTCTAAAGTCTCAGACATCATTGACTGCATTGCTCCAGTTAAAGTACAGTTTGTTTCTGCGAAGAAGAAATCTCTGTGGAGAAGTCCTCCACCTGTTTGAAAAAAAAAACAAGCTGAATGCAGGTGGCGAAAGACTAGACTCCATGTCCACTATGAAATCTATATAGAGAGACTTTACAGATGTAACTTACAGCAGAAAAATGCAAGGGAATCTTTCTTTACAGAGATCATCTGCCAAAACAATAATAATGGTCATTCCTTATTTGCCACAGTTGACAGGTCAACAAATCCTCCTGTGACTGTGGCATCTGAGCTCCACTCCACCAGGGCCGCAATGCATTTGCTAACGTCTTTATTGAGAAAATACAAAAGATTAGAGGAGCAGCCTGTACATCCATATCAAGTTCAGTACCAAACCTGTAGAGTAAAAGTGCGGAAAGTCTGAGTTCTTTTAAATCAAGATTAAAAACACATTTGTTTAGGATTGCCTTTGACTGTTCTAGTTAACTGAAACACCACTAGTTTTTTTCCACGTTCTATTTTCTATCTACATTTTATTCCTACTTGCTTCTATTCTGTTTTATTTTGCTATATTTTAATCACGTAAAGCACTTTGCATTGTCTTTGTACTGAATTGTGCTATATAAATAAATTTGCCTTGCCTTGCCTTGTCTTTGCCGGATCTTCTCTCACAGGACCTTCAGACCTTCTCTCTCTGCCTGCAGTGCCTTCCTCCACTTCATACGAAGTTGTTGGTGCCTTAGCACAAGCTGCATGATCTCCTTTCTCTCCTCCCCTTTCCTTTCTGAGATGTGTTCTGTTTGGAGATAACTTCAACAAACCTGTCCTTGCAGGTATGGTGTATTATATCCCCAAAGACGTTAAACTTGGCTTCAAAGCCTCCTTCCAATGATCCTTCCAGTATCCTGGTCAGATCTGTGTCAAGTGTGTGCCTCTGTGCCATCCATGCCTTCCATAACATTGGGTCCCTCAGCTCTGTGGTTTTTCATCTGGCTTTTGGTCCCTCTTGTCTCACCCACCAGAGCGGTGCAAGGTTGTTGCTGGCCTGTCAGCACACACTTAGTTTTCCCCTGGTGACTTTGCAGTCCTCTAAATGTGGTCCCCTGTTCCCATCCCATGCACACTTTCAAGGAATCTTCTTTCTTACAGGAGTTCTGGTTTTCTCATTGCCTGTTTCCATTACAGTCTTTACCATGTGATCTGTCCGATTAGGCCCATCTTACATCCTTCCTCTCGGAGAACCCCCGTGTTGTTTTGCTTTGAATTCTTTGTAGTTGTTTTGGGTGTCACTCTTGTGAGGGACTTGTAGGTTGGGTAACTAGCCACCCACTCCTGGTGTGATCTTTCCCAGCTACCATCCAGTCTTTCCTCACTGTCCTCTAGTCTCCCCTGAACACCAACTGCTCTATTCACAGTAGTCACTGGATTACCAGAACTTCAGAAATCCCTCAACTAGTCTTCCTCGGAATACTCAGCCCCTTTTTGCATATGAACTGTGCAAACTGGACCTAAGGATGCCACTTAAATGTTACTGTGAATTTTTCTTTTACATTTTTATGTGAACTTGCTTAGTGCTGCCATCTTTGTCTTTACCCTGTCATTGTGGCGCCCTTTTAGGGTTGAACGGTGGCTATTGCAGTTGGATTTTCCTATTGGGTCAAATGGAACATGCTGTTGTCACCATAGCCCTACGTTTGGGGGATGAAAGATCCTCCACTTCAAAAGACAATTTCTTGGTAAAACCACCACATGTCGCCCTGGTCCCTCCATGTTTCAACAGGTCACTTTTCCTCATCCTAAAAACCCATTTGGTGTTTTTGCTCCTCCAGTTGGGGACCACAGTACTAGAGGATGTCGGCCTCTCAGGCATCCCTCCTGAAGTCTGTTTTGTAACGGTTTGTGATGTCTGTGGCCTCCACCTGCAAAGCCATTCCGGTTTTTGGGTTCTCTCATTTCTGTCCCTTTAGTGCACCTGCTGTTAATTTCATTAACATCAGAACTGCTGACACTGATTAACAACCCCCTCCACCACTTAAATGATCAAAATCAATATTCCAGAAGTTTAACTGACTTGAAATTAAACTCTGATTAAAAAGAGTTCCTTAATTTTTTTTTTTTTTTTGAGCAGTGTGATTACTTAGGTTTAATTACATTAAAGCCACTCGAAAGGATTATAGGAATATCTGGACCAAGACATGAAAAGTAGCTAAACAGGAAGACTTTTGTCCAGTGCTCATGCAAACACAAGAACTTATATGCAGAAGCTTCACCTAAAGCCAGATGTTAGAAGCAGACTGAAATGAATCTGAGCGCAGAAACATCAAATCTGTGCAATAGGAAAAGACAGGCGGCTGGCAAGCATTTCCAACAGACACACAGTGATGTGACAAAGATTTTGGACGCATCTCACATTCCTCACTTGCCCACATTTGTCACATCAGGCATCTGAACTGCACGCCTGATCGACGGAGTGTAAGCAGATGTGAATCTGTGGAGGATGAACTTCGATTTGACACTTTTGAGCAGACACCCGATTCAGAGGGAAATGGGCCAATCAGCTGTGAATCTGGTCCCGTGTGGATGTGTGTGTGTGTGTGTGTGTGTGTGTGTGTGTGTGTGTGTGTGTGTGTGTGTGTGTGTGTGCGTGTGTGTGTGGTATTATTTTTACTCATTTTGAGTATTAATTAATACTGAACCATATAGTATTTATGGTTTAAACCAATGAAATTATGTTTAAGCATCAAGTCAAGAAACCAGGTGGTGGAAGTCCAAAGGAACAACAATCTTTTTTAAAAAAAGAAGAAGCCTCTAGAGATCTAGCCTCAGTATAAACAGCCATTAGCCATGACTACAGGATACACTGATACAGGAATACCTTTTAAGAGCAGCAGTATACAGCTTCCCTGGCAGCTCTGTTGGCGACTTCTAGAAGAGAAACAGTTTGACAGATAAGCAGTGAGCCAGTAGCACTATCTATGCAATCAAAAGCAAAGTGATAACTCATAGCATATACCAGCAGCAGTTTCTCTGAGGACATTGTTGAGGAACTAGACATGGTTAAACACAGAATCACTGGGCTCAGCTGATCACCTCTCTACAGAGGTGAAACAGCCAAACACATAGACTTTGAGTGCATCTTCTGCGGAGAGAAATTTAAAAAGATTGTAAATCATGTATAAATGGTGAGCAGTAGGAGAATATAGCAGAGGGAGAGAAAGTAGATCTATGATGTCCTCCAGCAGCTTAAGCCTTTAACTACAGAGATAGCTCAGGGTAACCTAAGCCACTTTAACTAGAAGCTTTGTCAAAAAGGAAAGGTTTAGCCTGGTGTTAAAAGTAGACGGGGTGTCTGCCTCACGGAGCAAAACTGGGAGTTGATTCCACAGGAGAGGAGCCTGATAGCTAAAGGATCTGCCTCCCATTCTACTTTTAGAGACTCTAGGAACCACCAGCAGTGAAGAACGTATATTAGATAAAATTAATTTCAAATACTCTTCTGGATTTGACAAAGAGCTAAAGAAGAGAAACTAAAATACTGATAAAAATATAATTTCTCATTTTGAGTTTTAGTGTTTTATTGCATTTTTTTCCTCATATTTGCCTTATTCAGCACATTTATTTTTGATTTTGTTGTTCATTGAAAGGAGGTCATAAATTTTCTTTATTTTACTTCACCTACTAAAATTGTCATTTTAATAAACCCTGGTTGAGCAGGAGTCTAAGGCTGTAAAATGCAGCTACATAATATTGTGTTGATACATAATCAAAGGGCTGTATAAGTAGTTTTTCATGCTTTCAATGCTAAGAAATGTTCAATGATCAATCAGATCCACAACCTGTTTGTTTGTTTCAATCACTTTCTCTCTTTCTTTTATTCCTAATTCCCTCATAGTATTTCAAAATAGTTTCTTACTATATATCTGGTAGGTATGTAAAGCCTTAATTTGGCCCCCACTATCTGCATGCATGACTAATTTTAGCAAAGTAGCTTTCTCTTTTTTGTCCGTCTATTGTCATCACCAGCAGAGGAGTGTGTTAACTTTAAACCGGGGTGACTATTGGAAGAGCTTCTGCTTTTAAACGTTTGCTAACACAGCTCCAGGAGATAAACCCTTTAAAATTTTATGATAGACTTTTTTACAGCGAGAGCCATTAAAGCCCGAAAACATGAACCATCTGTCATATATCATTCTGTGAATTTGCGTGCACATATATATTATATTTAACAATGTAGTTATCCATGAATATGTAAGTAATGACGTGAATATGTGCTTGTATGTACTTTGTGTGTGTGTGTATGGGGGGGGCAGCCTGGGAAAAATAAGAAAATGCATGAATCAGAGCATAAAGATGTGCGTCTTTGTGTAGCATTTCTGTCACAGGAAGCCCTATGATTCACTCCCTTGTTACCCATCAGGCCTATCGTGCATGATCCAGCAATGGTTACACAGCTGACTGAACGACCGGCGCGACCTTATTGAACGCTGCTTTTGAAGATGATGCAACATGATGGCCGATCATGCTTTTTCCTTTAAAAGGAGGAATTCCAATGTTGTTGTTTTTTTAGTTCGTAGCTCTTCATGCAGCATAAAAAGCCAACTAAAAACGACAAAGAGGAGCAACATTATGCGAGACTGTCCCATTCGGTGTGTACCCTGCCTCTCACCCGATGACTGATGGAGACCAGACCCCTGTGACCCAGCAGGGATAAGAATATGGACAGATGGATGGATATGGCCCAGACGGTGGCTCAGTGGGTAGACTGTTTTTTTTTTTTTGCAATAGGAAGATTGCAGGTTTGATTCCAGCTTCTTCCTGTCGCATCTACATTTGCCCCTGTGCAAGGCACTAAACCCCAAGTTGCCTACAGATTTGCATATTGGTGCATGAATGTGAGTTTAGGTGAGTGTGGCTATAGTGTAAAGCACTTTGAGTAATGAGTATGACTAGTAAAGTATAATAATTCAGTCCACTTAGCATTTATTTGCCATGGATGGATGATACAAGACAGTAGCTAAAAATCGCCTTCGCCAGTCTAAAAGCATCGACCATCTAGATCTTTATTTTAGCTGTCTATACTGTGCGGCTGACACAACAGGAAGAATGAATTGACACGTTTTTAGTAAGTTCAAGGACTTTTCTTGATAAATCCATCCAGAGTCTTTCCTGCAGCTGGATTTTTAAGCCTGGTCGGTCCAGTCCAAGTCCCTTTATCTGCGTTTCTTCCCTCCAGCCAAAGCCTTGTGAAATTACTATTTCATGAATCAACGAGCAAATGTTTGTTCACTGCACCATTCTCCACCGTCGTGTTGTGTTTGCTCAGACTCTTTTGTTTGAATCACGTGAGGGACATACACGCCTGTGCATCTAAGCTGCCAGGGTGTAACTTCTGTTGACGGGTATGATGAGTTAATCTGATTGAATGAAGAATGACATGAAAAGGGCTGAGACCAGCATGAAGTCACGTGGAAGCCAAAAGGTTGCACAGACACATAAACACTCATTTATCCATTGACTCTTGGCGTTGAAACATTAAAACTGGGAAGTCTACACAAAAATTAACCCCAAATAAACCCAAATGGAACGGGACTCTTCAAAAACCAAAGCCAGACACATTTTCTAAAAGGACAGATATGATAATTACTTTTTATTTGTAATTTATGTTTACTGGGTCTCCTTTTTTTTTGTCTTGCAGTCTTCATTAGGTTGGCACCCTAACGGCCCCTATTGGCATCCTGCCACTGCATGTTATATGACTTAATTTCATATCGTGGATCTATGTTCATAGTAAAAGCAGAGAAAATGATACTGATGCTCTGCCAACTTACTGCTCTAACAAGTAATAGCAAATAAGGAGTGGAAGTCCGATAAGGGGATGCCTCGTTTCACTGCAGTTATACTATACCTTCAAGTCTTTACAGTATGTTGTTTGCAGCTTTGCACATTTAGAAACTAAAACTTTGGCCTTTTTTTTTTTTTTATTGCTGTCTCAGTCATACTGGATTGACGGCATCTTTAAAAATCTGAGCATCAATCATTTTCATCTCACCACAAGTTATGGCTTCTTCATTGTGTTCCCTTTCCACCACATGGCTTGTGGAAAACTCCTAAAAGGATTTCTTGTGAGTTTCTTCATGCCATTCTTCTATAAAGGCCAGATTTTGCAGAGAGCATGACAATTTATCTGCCGACAGATTCTGCCACCTGAGCTCTAGACGTCTGCAGTTACCTCAGAGTTACCTTGAGCCTCATGGCTGTTTCTCAGCTTAAAGCTAGAGTCTCCCCAAGTCCCTTTTTGAATAACTGAGCTTGGGCAAGACCCCTTTACCTGTTCTTGTGCTCCTGAGGGGATTCACGATAAAAAAAATCTCCCAAATCCACTCTGGTCTTATTTCTATTGAGGCCTTCGTCTTCTCTTAAAGTTGTACTCGGTTTGCTTCTTGTGACTCGCCGTGTTCAAAGTATACGGTGAGAGAAGTGGAGCTGCAACGAACGGCTAACACCGAAGCTAACTGCTAAGCTAACCGGATACATAGACACTAGAAGTGTGCAACCAGAAAGAGAAACTAACAAGGAACGAGCACACACACTGGCGTTATGTGAGCGCGTCAGAATGATGGCATGTGGGACAGCCAGTAGAAAAGGTGATACACCAAGAACTCGACCAACAGAGGGGAGTGAGAGCAGGACCAGAACTCTGACAAATCCCTGCAATTCGGACCGAACGGCAGGGATTGGTTAGAGATTTTACAGGCCTGCAGCTCTCACAGAGAATTTTTTTTTATCTCCTGTACTGTTAGGGTGGAAGGACGATTTCACCCAGTATAACAAAAAGCGTTTCTGAACAGTGGCTTTGAGTCCTTCTTTACCTGGCCATGTAGTTGGTGCTTACTTTTCCACAGAGCTCTGTGAGATATTCAATGTTTGGGATACTGTTTAAAACCGCACCTCCTCAGAACTTCTTCACATCGTACTCTCAGACCTGTCTGCTGGGTTCACTGGTCTTCATGATGATGTCTGTTCTCTAAGGTTCTCTAACAAACCACAGAGACCCTCACTGGATTTATCTTGAGAATAAATTAGACACAGAAGGACGTTACATCCGGTTACACTGGATTTCATTTATTTCATTCAGAGTAAAAGAAGTCTGAATAAGCGTGCATGCCACACTTTTCAGAGTTGAAAACACTTTTGCACTTCTCAATACTGATCTATCACCTGGAATCCCAAGAAAATACAATGTAGTTTGTGGTTTTAATGAGACACAATTGGGAAAAACTACGAGTAATTTAACAAGGCACTGAAAACTGTCTGAACAAGTGGTCTCAAATCCAAATCCTGAAGGGCCTGCATGCTGCAGCTTTTACATGTTTCCCTTGACCTGAATCAGATAGTTGAACCGTCTCAGTAGCATGCAGTCGAGCTCCTCATAGCTCTGCTAATGAACTCATATTGGAGTCAAATGTGTTGAAGCAGAAGCATCTAAAATAGCGAAATTGCCTTTTCCTTTTCTTTTTCCAGAAAACACAGGCTTCCAAATCATCCTAAGTGTGACAACAGCCCCCCCTGCTGTTTGGTCTGTACCTGCAATCAGAAATATGATGACTACTATTAATAACCTCTTTAGAAAGTACCAAACTTAATGTAATTTAAGTTTGTTTTTAAAATTAATGGCTTGATATTATGTTTACCATATAGACTTCATAGGTTGGTAAAGGTAGTCAATTTTTATTTCTAGAAATGAAGGTAAAAAACACCCAAGTCCCCTTTTAAATAACTGTGTGCATGCAGAACACTGTGAACAACCAACAGATAAGGTGATCCGTGTCCACTTTGCCTTTAAAAGTTGACTGTAGGTACGCATCAGGCTAAAAGACATTTATATTGTTAATATTATATAGTTTTAAAAAGGTGTGGCAATGCTGAAACGTTCTAGTTTTTAGAAACCATTGTTGTATGTTATAAATTAACCCATGTATAAAGTTATTAATTTCAAAAAAGGATTCTGGGATATCTTTAGAAAGACAGGTTTAATGCATTAAAACAGAAAACGATACAATTACATTTTTGACCCATTTTGTTGGGAAGGGGGCTGAAAATGTTTCATTCTCCAAAGGGGCGGGGGAATAACAGAAAACGTTTGTGAACCACTAGTTTAGTTTAATTTCCCAAAGTCTAGAATCTGTATGAGCCAAGACACAAATACCAAATGCAGGCACACCGTACGCCGAGATAAATCAAGTCTGACAGGTTTCACAGCTCATAAACAGATCACAACGCAAGTTCTGATCTAAGCAAAACTTTATTCAGAAAGGGCTAAATCACTTTATACAATGGATTAAGTAGAAAGTATAGACTGGTGCTGAGGAATGTAAAAATACATGGCAAAAAAAAGTGAGAGGTTGAACAACTTTTAGATGACAGACAATAAATAAATAAAAGAAAAACAGGAGACACGAGGGTCAGACAGTTCAATAAGCAAGACTACAGGTGAAATAGAAATTTAAAAAACATAACCGTAGATTAAATAAAGAAGATATTAAAAAAAGAACAACATTACAGCTGGTAAAAAAAGAGGACAGCACATCTTTTAATTTTTCTCCTTCCACCGACATTAAGCTCTGGCGGATATTGTGCTGTCAAACGTGACCCGACAGGCAGGATGGCAGAATGTATATCGAGGGGTTTTCTCCTCTTTAGTCGTGCATATTTACAGCTCATTTTAAGTCCCTATCTTCCCTTTTACCACCATCCTCTTTTCTTACAATACACCCTGATGCTGCCGCATGCAGACTGCAAATCCTGTAAACATGTTTAACTCGCCCCCTGGTTCCTGAGGAATAGATGCTGTCCACCAGGTTCACACCATGTTCTCTTAAAAGTCCTTTTATGAGTCTGTTGTCTTTAAAGACATGGAGTGGTTCAAAGATCTTTTTTTAGTCTTCGACTTTAACATCTTTATATCTGATAATTTTACCACCCTCTGTCTCCACCGTCTGCTCCCATGTTTCAATTTTCCCATTGTTCTTCTCAACGCGCCGCATCTGCAGTTTCCCTGTTTTGGGCAAACTGTTGGGAAGATCCCGAGCAGCTTTGTATTTCTGCTTCAGCTGTTCGATAGTAGGTGGAACATTTGTCCTGCCGGGCGGGAACATAGGCTGGCGTCTGTTTCTGTCCTCGGACAGCTTTGTGAAGGGACTGCCAGTCGGCCGAGGCTGGGGGCGCAAAGGCTGGCGCATCATTTCTGGTCTGGGTGTTGGCTCCCATCGTGGAGATGGTGCAACTCTGTCTCTGTGGAATGGAGAGGGATCTCTGGCTTTAATAAATGATGGCGGGTCGCTGATTGCCCCTAAAGGATTCTTGACAGGCGGGTTTAAACGTCTATCCATTGGTGATGGAGAGCTCTTCCTGGGAGCATCATCAGTCGATGTTGGCTTGAGATCTTTCTTAACTGGTGCACTTTTTCCGTTCGCTGCTTCTCCAGCTTTTCGTATCTCATCTATGACGCCCTCCATGGTGGCCCTCCGAAAGGGGTCTGTCTCCACCATCCTAATCACAGTCTCACAGTATGGCTGACCCTGCAAGGTCTCCTTGATCTTAGCAGGATTGACGGAGGGCGTGTGAAGCCGAACCCGGGCGTAAAGCTCAGCAATGATCTTCCCCATGGCCCAGACGTCTGAACGCTGACTTCGTTGGCTTCCCCTCCTAAGGACTTCTGGAGCTGAGTACGCCTCGTTCCCCATGTCTATAGCAGAGTTTAGACCGTGTCGGAAAAACTTCGCCAGGCCCAGGTCAATGATGACGGCTCTGCATGTCCCATGTTCCACCTGATGGAAAACAGTTCACAAAAACTTCAGTGAAAAATACCTTCACAAGTATGAAAATACACATTATAACTACTGGTAAAAAAGCTAAATATATTTCAAACAAATATTTTGCTAAACACAACATAAACTGCCCTGAGAATTGACAGCTATATAAATTTGCAGCTTTATTTTAAACCTCTGGATGCACAATATACAAGAAGGCTTTATTTAACAGTCTGGTGCTGGTCTGAAATACAGATAAAGTGGATTTTGAAGTTGTAAAGTTGCATTTGGATATTATAGTTATCTTATTATGGTAGTAAATGCATTAAAAAGAGAAAAAAGGCCCACATTTTGCAACTGACATGTTAAACTATTGGCCCAGATGTGTGCTTTGTCCATGTTTTGTATGTTGACTGAACTACTTTATGACGCATGTGTCTGTTTTTGGCTACCACAGATAATTGTCTGAGCATTTTAACTTGAGGTGAGCCTTCAGCGTATTGTGCACTTAAATGCTTTTGAATGCATAAAAGATTCAAATTGTTCCATCTTTCTTGAAGCGTTTGGGTGTAAACAACAATCCACTGAAGGTATTAGCATATATCAGATCATCTGCTTCCTCTCTAACACAGTGAGGCCGTGTGAGGACATATTTCTCCTCATCCGTGAGAAACCGTCTGCGTTGGGGAGGCGGTTTGCCTCAGGATCAGGAGACAATTGCAATCCTGTCCTCAAAGTACAGAGAGTGAGTTACTGGACAACACTGTCCAGTAACTCACTCTTCGCCTGGAGGACATTAAAGCATGGCTCAGTTTAAATGAGAACAAGACAGAAGTTATGTTGTTTGGACCGAGCTGCTGTCCCTCCCCAAACGTGGCTGATGGTCCCTAAAACTAGTTTGAAGCTCAGAGCTGACAGAGCTTTGCTGCTGCTGCTCCTAAGTTATGGAATAACTTTCCTGGTTTTAAATCTCTTTTAAAAAAACACACTTTTATTATTGATTGATTGATTAAATAATTCAAAGTCAAGACAAGAGGACACAGTTCATCCCATGGCTAAAACGAAGGACAAACAGGGAGTTAACAGCCAGACCATGAGGTACTCAGCAGTTGTTGGCAAAGATAAAGTTTTTCAGGCAAGAAAACTAATTCTTAACACTAATTACCGTAGCAGCATTGTTTTTTCTCTGTGACTGAGTCACAAAATGAGGCAAAGAAGGAGAAAAATGTGACTGCAGCTTCTGTCTGAGCCTCAGGCTCGACATAAAGTATTGAGTAGACAGTTGTTTAAACTAGAAATGCGAAGGCAAATGCCTGCAGGAATCAGACTAAAAATGTTAGTCAGAACTGGAGCAGAAATTACATCTGCAGGAATGCAGCCAGAATTTTTGTGAAAGTTTCAGTTTTTGGTGCAAGTGGGCATTTGGCCTTGTGTTGAATTGTTGGCCTACTGGACTCAACTCAGAGCTTTTAAAACACTTCCTCTTTAGGTTGCCTCCTGGGTTAAAGTGTTCAGACAGCATTTCTAATGGCCTGCTCCCCCTCACTGGACACATTACTATATAAAACTTCACTTTATGAAGTCAAATCTGAGCTGCAGCTGTTGTCTTGTAAAGGGTGTCTGTAAGTACTTAGTGCTGCGTCGTGCTGTGTTGTGTGTGACGTAATGTGACCTTGACTATCAGGTACTGCCTGTGACACAAGATCTGAGCCTCGTATGTAAAGTTGTTTAACCCTTTGTGATCAATCAGTGCCACCCACAAGTTCTGTCTCACCTTTCTGTAGCTGATCATAGTTATTTAGTCAAACCTTTTCTGTTGTGTCAAACATTTATGAACTAAACAATCACCGTCTTCTCTTCTGGATGCTGTGCAGTGAGCTGTTTTTATTAAACTCCGCGGCAGAAAGGAGCAGTCTGGCGATCTGATTCTCACATAAACGAATCCCCAGAGTTTTTTTTTAATCTCAACGCAGATATGCTGCATTTCCTGTTCTAGTGTTGGGTGAGCGTTCTGTAATTTGAGCGCTTGGTGTTCCGGGTTTAACGGCGTCACTCTTTGTTAACTATCCATAGCCTTCTTGGTGGCTTTGTGCACGGCTTTGGCTTCTTTCAAATGCATTTTTGCATCTTTTTTCATGCAAAATAAAATAGCTATTGTGAGCAACAAGCCTGAACACAGCGGAAAGGGCAACATTTTTAAGTGATGATGTATGCGAGCTGTTTAAACTCATGCACCTCTTCGGTTACCTTCAGCAGTATTTGGAGTTTGTGACTCATCTCGCCGTGCCTCTCCAAAGACCAGCTATGTTTTATAAGCTTCTGCCCACATAGAGTTTGCTTTTGCATCCAGGCTTAATAAGCACTGGACATATTACCCTGAGGAGAAGAGGTTAGCTGGGTCGTTTTTTTTATTTTTGCACATCTATTTTGAATAACAGTCAGTCGGCACCTTCGCTCTCTATCCTGCTTTGTGTTTTTCTGCTCATTATATGGAGAGTCATCTGATCCCAAGCATGACTTTTAAAATAACATTTTAATAAAAAAAATGTTTAATCATTAAATCACATGATTATATATTGAACGATACAAAATAAATAGTGTGATTTTTATGAGAAACGTTATAATTATTGTTTACACTCAGAACAAAGTCATTGTAAATTTTTGAATCTGTATTATTGAACACAGTAAATTAATAAACTAGAGTTTTACCGCAGAGGGACACATTTATTCCGCCTCCGTTACAGCGGCTCTTTGCTCACATTTCACCCACTAACTCTTCATCCATCTGATCTTATACACTCACCATGATGTTTTCAGGCTTGAGATCCTGATGGACGATATCGTTCCTGTGGAGGTGAAGCAACCCTTCACACATCCCCGTAACAATAAAAGCTTTATTGGTCGCAGTCATCTGTTGGCAAAAAAAGGAGGAAGATCAAGTTCAAACCGATATTTCCATCTCTCTCAGCTGCTCTTTTGCCTTCAGGCATGTTGGGAGCCTAAAATCTGAATTTGTTAAGGCATACTGAATACACGTTAACACCTGAGCAGATACAGCTTTCACCTTTTAAAGCTGAAATGCGTATAAAAGCAGTTTTTAGAACAACGGCTGTAATTTATGGCAAATGTAGAAGCTAAAAACTCTCAGATGATTTTATTTCACATCACGTTTCTTTTTCTTTTGACTCTAAAGAATGAAATTTGGACTGAAGAATGTTATTTGAAGCTGTTGGTCATCAACAGAGAAACAAAACAAAAAAAACTGTCTAAACTTTAAATTTGTACAAGATGACTTTATCTGATGAGGATAATCACTAGATCTACCATAAACATCCACAACCAGCACATTTTTAGATATAAAACTTAAAAATGTAAAGAAATATAGACATTTTAAATAACCCTAGGTATGATTTGAGTTGTTATTCTTTACAAAGGGATCTTACCTGTATTTTGGACTTTGATGCCTGGAAAATCGTCGTCTCCAAATCTTCTCCAAAGATAAACTCTAGTGGAATAATCCATTTCCCTTCTTCCAGAGTGATGTTGCCCAGAAGCTTCACTATGTTGGGATGACTTGCTTTGCTGCAGATCAAATGATGAAAAGAAGAAGAAACTGCAGATTAAAAATCAAATAAAAGGAAAGTGCCCTCTGACAATTTCAATAAAGGTAATTTAGAAAGCGAAGGGGAAGGAACTGTGGTTTTTAAATTGTTTTACCAATAAGAAGCTAAATATTATGGCCTAAGCATGTTTTTTAGCCCTCTTTATTTGGACAACCAGAAATGAGATCCACCAGAAGCTTTTGTCCCTTCATTAGCATACAGAGTCCACCTGAGTGTTGTCTCATCTCAGGACAATCCAGATGTTCTGTTTGGACTTCAGAGTTTTTTTTGGAGAACATTAATGAACAAAAAGCATCAGGAAGACCAAGGAACACAGCGGGCAGGTCAGGGAGAACGTTGTGGAGAAGATTAACACAAGATTAGGTTGTAAAACAATATCCTGAGCTGTTGGAAATCCTACAGAGCTGTGTTCATCCATCATCTCTGGATGTACCAACACACCGCTGCCAAAACAAAACGACACGCCTGGCGTGGAGAAAATCATCCAGAGAGGCAGACAGGAGGCCGGTGGTAGCTTTAGAAGCTAAATGGACATCTCCTTAAACACACCATGAGACATGGTGATGGCAGCATCATGCTGTGGGGACGCTCTGTGGTCCACGCAGAATAAGGACACAAGTTATTAATACCCATAAGGGAATTTCAACTTAGCGGCAAAGCTGAAAGTATAGTATAAAATCTACTAAAGTAGAATAAAATTAAAAGAGATATCAGTGGCACTATTTTGGACATGATTAATCTATCCTTAGTAAATGGATATGTACCACAGGTTTTGAAAGTAGCTGTTATTAAACCTTTACTTAAGAAACCTTCTCTTGATCAAGATGAGTTAGTAAATTACAGACCTATATCTAATCTTCTTTTCTTATCTAAAATTCTTGAGAAAGTAGTTGCTAATCAACTTTGTGAACATTTACAAAGTAATGACCTACTTGAGGAGTTTCAGTCAGGCTTCAGAGCTCATCATAGCACTGAAACAGCTCTGGTGAAGGTCACTAATGATATTCTCATGGCCTCAGATAATGGACTTGTGTCTATACTTGTCCTGTTAGATCTCAGTGCTGCGTTTGATACAGTTGATCACAATATTCTCCTACAAAGACTTGAACATACTGTAGGGATTAAGGGGAAAGCATTAGGCTGGTTTAAATCTTATCTATCGGACAGATTCCAATTTGTTCATGTTAATAATAAATCTTCCTCAAACTCTAGGGTCACTTGTGGAGTACCACAGGGTTCAGTCCTTGGACCAATTCTCTTTACTATATATATGCTTCCGATTGGCAAAATTATCAGACAGCATGGGATTAATTTCCACTGTTATGCTGATGACACTCAGCTATATTTATCCATAAATCCTGATGAATCCAATCAATTACTTCGACTGCAGTCATGTTTTGATGACATCAAAAGCTGGATGACTTTAAATTTCCTGCATCTAAATTCTGACAAGACCGAAGTTTTATTCTTTGGGCCAGAGTCCTCAAAAAATAAACTTCTTAACCAATCACTTAATCTGGGTGGCATTAACCTGGCCTCTGGTAATAAAGTAAAAAATCTTGGTGTTATTTTTGACCAAGACATGTCATTTAAATCCCATATTAAACAGGTTTCCAGAGTTTCCTTTTTTCACCTCCGGAATATCGCCAAAATTAGAAACATTCTGTCCAGGAGTGATGCTGAAAAACTGGTCCATGCATTTGTTACTTCAAGGCTGGACTATTGTAATTCTTTACTATCAGGAAGTCGACAAAATGCAGTTCAAAGCCTTCAGCTGATCCAAAATGCTGCAGCAAGAGTTCTGATGAAAATCAACAAGAGGGATCATATTTCTCCAATTTTAGCTTCCCTTCATTGGCTTCCTGTTAAATCAAGAATATAATTTAAAATTCTCCTTCTAACGTATAAAGCCCTTAATAATCAAGCTCCATCATATATCAGAGCTCTGATTACCCCGTATGTTCCTAACAGAGCACTTCGCTCTCAGACTGCAGGTCTGCTGGTGGTTCCTAGAGTCTCTAAAAGTAGAATGGGAGGCAGATCCTTTAGCTATCAGGCTCCTCTCCTGTGGAACCAACTCCCAGTTTTGGTCCGTGAGGCAGACACCCTGTCTACTTTTAAGACTAGGCTTAAAACTTTTCTTTTTGACAAAAATTATAACTAGTGGCTCATGTTACTCTCAGCTACCTTTATAGTTTTACTGCTATAGGCTTAGGCTACTGGAGTATATCAGGATCTAATTTTCTCACTCTATTGAGTTCTACTGTTCTTCAATTATGCATTATGTGTTGTCATTTCTGCTTTAACTTTCTGTTCTCTCTCTTTTCTCTTCATAGTAGGTACACCTGGTCTGGCGTTCTGTTAACTGTGACATCATCCAGAGAAGACGGCTCACCCGCTACTACCATCTAATGTAGAACAGATTACTAGATCAATGTGTGCTTCTGTGCTTTTTTGTTTCTCTTGTTGTGTCTCTGCTCTGTCTTCTGTAACCCCAGTCGGTCGAGGCAGATGACCGTTCATACTGAGCCCGGTTCTGCCGGAGGTTTTTCCTTCCCGTTAATGGGTGGTTTTTCTTCCCACTGTCGCTTCATGCTTGCTCAGTATGAGGGATTGCAGCAAAGCCATGTACAATGCAGATGACTCTTCCTGTGGCTCTACGCTTCCCCAGGAGTGAATGCTGCTTGTCGGGACTTTGATGCAATCAACTGGTTTCCTTATATAGGACATTTTTGACCAATCTGTATAATCTGACCCAATCTGTATAATATGATTGAACTTGATTTTGTAAAGTGCCTTGAGATGACATGTTTCATGATTTGGCGCTATATAAATAAAATTGAATTGAAATTGAATTGAATATATAAAATAAGACAAACTCTGCATCCTGTTTGGATTCTGTGGTAAGATTTAAACAAAAAAAATCCTTTACAGGGGTGTCTCCATCCATCTTATTTGAGCTTGATTTAAAGAAGGTAAATATGAATGCAAAACTTACTTTTTGGATTTATTTTAATGAAAGCCACGTTTTTTTTCCTTCTATTGTGTGTGATGGTCCGTCACATAAAACATGGCAAAATATATTAAAGTTAATGGTGATTATGCAGTAAAATGAAAACTATGAATGTTTTTGTAAAGTGTAGTGTGAATATATTGGGTTTAGTATCACTATCGCAGCTGTTAACCAATTAAGTTTACTTACTTGCACTTTTCACAGATATTTCCTGCTCAGGAAAACTTTCTTTCTGATAATAGTTGGATTTTTTTTTTAAATAATAATTTAAAGTCAATGTGTGTTTTTATTAGTTATTTTTTTTGTCACCCATACTGTTCCTTAATAATAATCCATACCTGGATGACGGTTGTGTTATAATTCGTGGTAATAAGGAAACACAACTTAAAAAAAACATCCAGCCAATTTCTTACTAACCGCTCCGGGGTTCTAAGGAAAAATGCTGGATGTGTTTTTGGACTCAGCAGGAAACACTCTTGTTCTTACTTGTAAACTTCGCATTCTCGCTCCAGATCTTTCCGTTCGATGAGCTGCTGGGGGACCTTCTTCATGGCAGCCCAGGTGCCCTTGTACTTTACCCTGTAGACTTTCCCAAAGCAGCCTTTCGCCAGCGTTCCCGTTGAGTACGCCATCCTGGAGGTACGGGTAGATCTGAGGAGTGAGGACAGGACGGCATCGTTGAAATCATATAATTATAGAGGTAGACTGATTAATATTCAGTGAAGACCACGCTGTTTTTTTTCTTTTTTTGGTTTAAGCTTTCAGGTCAGGTTGATGCCCTGGCATGTTCTGCTGTTTGGATTTAAATTCATGTTTTGAAAGTGGAAAAGCTGCATTCCTGTAACAGTGAATTTCCTCCGTCAGCTAAAGCTCGATGTTATTACAGGAACAAATTCCAGCGGAGGCGTCTGAGGTGAGAATTTGGGCAGCACCTCTGGACCTACTGATTCTGGTCTTCATCACCTTTCTGGTGATGAAGACCAGAATCAGACCTCATTTTACTCCCATCCTGAGGTCTCTGTCTGCTGGCAACCTGCGCATTTTATAGTTGATTTTAAAATGCTTTAAAGTACTTAGAAAACAATCAATTATCTTAATCCTACATATTAATTAGATCAGACTTTTTCCATGAAGCCTTCCAGATCCCCAAGTCTTCTAATAAACTTTTTTTTTTTATAAATAATACCTCAAATAAGGACAAAACCCTCTGATGTGGCATCATTTTCTCATTGATGACCCTATTGACTGATTTTGACCAAGGTACTTTTTCTAAATCAAGTCTTCGTTTATGTAAATTGCCAGATATCTAACAAATTAGTTCAGAACCACCATGGCCAATAGTGATGCATACGTATACAGAAATGCACATTCATCCTTCCTGTCCTTTGACAGTAAATCCAAAAAGCTGATTTATATTATGTTACCTGAAAACATTTTGGTCTCAAAAGCTCATATTAAAGAAAATGTATCCACAGAGCAGTTTCAGTAACTGCAGTTTCAGTAACGATGATATTTGTGCAGAAATTTAAATGATTTAAATGAATAATAGTGTTTAATCAACTGGTTTTCAAAGTTTTGGATTCTGTCAGAGCAGCCTGTTCTCGTCAGACGGATTAACTTTCAGATCAAGGGTGTGTCACCTGTGCTGAGTAAGCAAGGAGTTCCTGCGAAACAGCACAGAAGTAAATAAAATACAGCCCATGACTGTGGACCAGTAAATGATCTTTCAATTCTATTCTAATCTATTCAAAAGCATAGAGAAACAAAAAAATAAATAAAATTCAAACCCATAAAAAAATCTTCTCGCTTGACAAACGAAAACCAGATCTTTTCACCTTGTGTAAATAAGAGATGCACTGATCCATCAAAAAAATGCAGATTGATTTTGATAAGCGTGTCAGGAATGACAAGCCTGGTATGCTCAGACTTTTCTCCAGAAATTTTCAGACAGTGGGTCAAGCATGCAAATAACAAAGAAGCTGACAAACTGGTAAATCCATACATGAAAGGAAGGTTTATTCTTAGGCTGGCTCTTACGGGGAACTGCTGGGTTGCCATGAAAGCCTGAAACGGATTTCTACCACTTAACTTTACGCGGCAGGGCCAGAACGAGGGTTTTACAGCAATAGAAACATTTAAAAAGGCTCTTTTGGTTTGTAACACTATAAAACTGGGTCCACTGTTCTTCCTAAGCTACATAACATTTGACCTGATTATTTTATTAATTTGTTTATCCGGCTAAAACCTTATTCACATCTTTCCCAAGGTGGGCCTGGCAGGACAGCAGCACAGTTAGAGTCATACAGTGACACATTCACAGGGTTTTAAATGGATAAAATAATAACTTTAACTAATATAAACTGACTTAGTCAAAAACTAGAGCAGTTCCTAAAGCTCCTTTCTTCGCTGCCTTTTATTTACCGTAAATGCAAACATATTGATCCTACCTTTTCGCTCTTGAAGGGAAGAAGTCCAGTCAGGTCTGAACATGACTTTACATTCCTCCCTCCCTTTATACCTGCTCATCCACACCTTCCTTCTTTGTGGTCCATAGCCTGGAGCAGAAAAAAACGTGACGATGGCTCATTGTATCCGGGTTGTAAAATAAGGAAACAAGCAGAGCCAATGAGAAGACGCGAGTTTCTGACCTTCAGGTGAGCAACAGCTCAGGTTTCCCTAACATGACTCACAGAAAATACTGGTTTCTGTCACTAAAAGGAGGTCTTACTGTAATATGACGTTTTCACCATTCTTGTGTGCCTATGTTGCTCAGAAACAAAAACAGTACAGTTAAAAAAACTTTTTTTCTATTATTACTAAATAGTTCTGATATTCTTACGAGTTATATGTAAAGGAGAAACTTTTTACCTATGTTCTCAAACAACTTCTACTGCTGTGAGAGTTTATTTTCACTGTGTGGTTCATCCTTCACCTCCTAGATATCATGTTTCGCTGTATAATCTGTTCCAATCTGTATAAAATGATCCAATTTGTATAAAATGATCCAATCTGTATAATGTGATTGAGTTTCACTTTGGAAAGTACCTTGAGATGACATGTTTCATGAATTGGCGCTATAGAAATAAAATGTATTTGAATTGAACTGAAAAATTTAGTCAGATTGAGCACGTCGGCAAGAAAAACCTGCTCTACAGATTTTATTTGTGCCAAAGCGGGAAAACGTTTCACAAATCTATCCATTGTCTTTGCTTCTTTAAAAAATATAGCAACAGCTCATTTCTCTCAAGAAGACATCCAGTATGGCAGATGTTATTGGATAATTTTTATTTTTTTGTTCGGTGATTTTAATCCTACTTGAATTACTATGCTGAGATCTGGTGACACACACAAAACTACTGCCGGGAATCTGTTTTGCCCCTGTGATAGTTTTAGTTTCCACTGGTGGGTGTAGTTGGACTGTGTGAGAGTTCCAGGGAACAGGTGGGAACAGGTGGGAACAGGTGGGAACAGGTGGGAACAGGTGTGCTCTGGCAGCTGGAGTATATGAGGAGCTGTTGCTTTTTGCTTTTGCTTTTGCTTTTGTTTTTTGCTTTTGCTTTTACCTCTAATTATGTCAGTTTCGGGCCTCCATAGAGGAGGAAGTGAGACCAGGAATTATGTAGAAAAACAATGAATGACAGACGGAAATGAGGGGAACCTGGGAGAAGAGATCCGTGAGGAGGCTGGTGGATGGTATTCTGTCCCTTCTAACCAACCAATAGGGAGCAGTTATCCCCTTAAGACCGCCCCCTCCTCATTTGCATAATGAGTCCGAAATGCATACGGTAAAGTAAAAATAGGAGACGAGGAAATGTAAAAAGATTAAAGGCATGTATAAAGAAAAAGCAAAACAAAATGTAAACATTTGTTGACGAAACACGTCAAAGAGAATGCGGATACAAACAGACAAAATGGTAATAGTCAGCTAACCGGATGTTCATGTAAGTATGTATACACATACTTACATGAAATAATATATTACATTTGATACAATAAATAACAAAATAAGTACAATACATTTCTGACTCTGGGTACAAAATTGACTTTATTAGAGAACGTGGTTATATTCTCATATTTAAAGTGAGTGGAAGGTGTTTGTGTGTTTTTATTTTGTACTTTGTCATAAAGGGAGTTGTAGATTTTGTTTTGTATATAACATGTCATAATGGTAACAATCTGTTTTTTTTGGGGGGGGGGACGGGGGGGCAAGAAGCAGAATCATGATAGAAGAGTAAAGAACTCAATTATTTTTAACATCAGACTTGTTGGATTTTTTCAATCTGGGCTCATTTGAAAGTTCAAAGCAGGCAATTTCTATTTTTAATGATGCAGAGTGTGAATTACTGTGGGAAATTCAATAATTGTACTGTACAATAACTAAGACTAACTGTTTGTATTGTGTGTTAAATAAAATAAAAAAGACTGCATGCTGATAAGGTACAATTTGTTGATGTATTTTATTTTAGATGTTAACACAGCAAGAAAGTTGGTCTGAGTATTGAAAGATATTGAAAGATATTGTATTACAATAAAGTGTATGATGAGTTAATGTAGCTAAATATTAGACATAGACATGTCACACACACACGCGCACGCACACACACACGCTGTTTAAATGCAGAGACTGGACATAAAATATACACAACTGTTGTTTTCTCTCTATTGTGTTAAATCCCAAACTGAAACGTGAACGAGGCTCTCGTGTTAAACCCTGAGAAATGGCATCACTAAAGTTTGAAAAGTTCAGAAACGCAACATTCCTGAGAAAATAAACAGTGTAACAGCGCCATCTGCTGGCAAACCAATGTCAGCACCTCACAGAATAAGAACAAATCTGTTTATAACGTCTGCAGGTTGGGCATGTTGTTGCAGTAAATTTGATTTTTTTTAGGTTTTAGTCAATCAAGCCTAAAATAAAGAGCATTTTAAGGTAAAAATTAAGGTTTTTGATTGAAGATGTTAAGTTGAAAATTCAGGGCCAGCTCTTGGTATAGGCCACACTTAGTTGGTTGCCTCGGGTGATGCCTGCTGTAAGAACTAAATAAATATAGAAAAAAAAAGAACTAAATAAATAAATAAGGATAAATAAAACCAATAATGTGCAGTCCTGACTGGCGCTCTGTTCTCATGCTCCATATTGTCACATCCAGCACCGCACCAACAGGACCAAGACTGCTGTTTCAGTAACTGGGTCAGTTACTGCATTAATTTCAGAAAGGGTTCTATAATAATGGATGTGCAATGGTATCTATCAAAGTTATCCAGATTATTTGTGTTATAAAGAGTTTTGATGTAGTGCCGATCTGCAACGTGTCAAGCTAGAAGGATAATCAATAGAACCTGATTAAAACACTGAATAGTTGATCTGCTGTTCAGATATTTTCATGCCAGGAGAAATAAAACATTAAAGTAATGCCAGACCTTCAACTTGATCAGATGGTTCCAGAGTTAACCTCTGTTTTATGGGAGGACACTGCTGGGGCCACGCTTCTCACACGTTCAGCTAGAGGCACAGAGCAGTAACTGGAGCACGTCTGCCTTGCCTTGCCCTGCTGCCTCCTTCAGGAAGTGCAATGGGCCGAATGGGCTCTCTACCAGCCCTGAAAACAGAAAAGTCTTTACACACCATCCTTGCACCATGGCCGCAGACTGTGAGGAGAGAGCTGAGGTCGGCAAGCTTCCACCTCTTAAAGGTCACCACAGCGACCATCAAATCATTACTTATGATGTGATGAGCCCAGGGTCATGTAGCCCACAACTGCCCAGTGGCAGCCCCCCAAAGCCACCCAGCAAGGAAAACGCAGTGGTTCTAGTGAGGACATCACCACACAGCAGCTTGCCTCCTGACTTACAAATCACCACTGAATACCAGCCATGCCAGGCCCTGAAAGACACAGGGTCTACAGTTTACTCCCAGGGACCCTCACCCAACTCCCTCTGGACTGGTCATCCGCCAACACTCAGCTGATTTCTGCAGAAAAGACTGCAAATCCAGGCATGGGGCATTAAACTGGTGCATGTGTTTTGACTTCCATGATCAGTGCATCATCAGGCTTGATTTGCAGAGCCTCTGAGGTCCCTGTTTCCAGGTTTCAGGGCCAGCCATCCCCCTTGACAGGGATGCTGGCCCTCCAGCATGGTCAGGGGGTGGAGGATCAGCTGCTAGAGCCTGGTGTGAGCAGCCTACCATCACCAATGGCCAAGCATCAGAGGTTAAACAGGAACATCAGGGCACCAGTCAGAAGAAAATGCCTTGATTAGACCCCAACCCCCTTATCCTTTTCTGCTGTTGTCGATTATTTGTCACATAAATGCTTCATATCTTCAACCTGATTTTTTTTATACAAAAGACGATCCGAGGAAATACAAAATAGTGCTTTTAAACCATGATTCCTTTAATTAAGAGAAAAGGTTACCCAAATCTAAAGTAACTGACTCCTAAACCTGGTTGAGCCACCCCAGCAACAACTGCCTTCAAATGTTTGCATCACTATGGATGAATGTTGGCAAATTGCAGGATTTTTCAGCATGGCAGTCCTATTGCAATGCTTTAGATGTTGGTCTGAGTTTTTTTTTTTTTTTTTTTTTTTTTTTTGAGAATGTCCCTACTTGACCTCTAAATACATTTTACAATCCATCCATCTATCCTTTGCCCAAGCGCTTTTCCTTGCAGGGAGGCTGCTGTCCATCTCCAGCAGTCACGTGGTTAAACACAACTAGTAATGCCATCGGCTACTTCCGCTTACCAGTTGTATAAAACAAATTTGCAAAACGTTTATAACGTTAAATAAAAATGTGCTCCGTCCAGTTTGATTTTGAGCTCACGCCTTTTGTCAGCGCAAAGATGTGGGTCCTCCGCTTTCTGGTGGGAACTGGGAAACCAGCGCCTCGTTTACAGCTTTATTAGCTACTAAAGCTGAACCGTCGCTAATAAAAGGCTGGCACACGGCGAGGTGCCAAAGCTTCCCACATACCAAGGCGCACTCACCGGCAGGTTACGTCCAAATGTTCTAAACTGCTCCGTGGAGCTGCGCATAAAGTTTAATACCAGTTGTTCCCATTTACCGCCCAACCAAGAGGCGAAACAGCATTACGCACGAAAATTGCACATTTTACGCGCACATCAAATCTGATTGGATGTTTCTCTACTCATCACTTGATTTAATGTTAAATTGAAGCAGCGAATTTTCTGCGTATTTGTGGACGCCTGTCATCGCAGACGGATGTTCCAGCGTGTGAAACACGTCATCTTCAGGTGGAATTTACTCCGGACGCCTGACACTTGGACATCTGGATGGACTAAATCGTGCTTTTGCGTTTTTAAATTCATGGGAAAGGCGATTTGCTACCAGGGCAGCCCTAACTGACATGTGGAGAGGAGCAGATAGCTGGAGGAGGCAGGGGCTCACAGCGTTCAACTCATTCTAACAATATTTGTAACTAGATTATTTTCAGAGGATCACAGATAAAAACTATTTCTATAGTTGATACAAAAGAGTGTATTGTACTACACTAAAATGAAATATAAAATGTATTTAAATGAAGCAAATAATTTAGTTCAAAATGACCTATTTGAGGAGAACCTGGAGAAGAATGCAGACTGGACGGTGCACCCCACTCTCCAGCCCCACCTCTAAATCACACCTACGTAATGGGCGCGTGCAGTTGCCCCTTCCTGTGAGCAGCACGCGCCTCCAAGGTGTTACAAGCTCGTGCGCAAGCAATTCACATGCGTGACAACCATCCGTGAAAGCAGCGGGGAGCTCCGAGGAGCATGAATGCGACTCTTCAGATCTTCGTGGAAACCTGAGGGGTCTTCTGACTGGACGCTGCTTCTATTCACACCATCCCAGTTCGCACAGAACTGACGAACCTGCCTATGAGATGGAACAGCAGAAAATCTTGTACCAGGGAGTTCGCAGCCGTTCAATATGCGCACATTTCACGTCATGTTTTAATCAAATGGCGCAAGATGTGCGCCAGATGCTTAAGCATGCGCAGCTGGGAAGGTATTTGCATGCAGGCGCAAAAGCCGAACGGTGGCGGAGTATTTCCTCCCTTTTACCTCAAATCTTTAATATTCGCTATGACGTATCCATTCTGACAGGTAATTAAAGGTGAATCTCCACCTCCAACTTTCCAAACAGACGTTTCTGTCCAAAATTTGTGAAAATTAGATTTACCATAAAACTTAGTGACTGCAAAAGTTTGGACTTAGAATGAACTAACAATACTGATACCGATATTATTCTTATTTTTATTTATTTTATCTGGTCTGTATTAATACGTTCTTCTTTGTTAATTTATTACTTTGGGATGAACTTGTAGTATGTGTATTTTTAATCGTTTTTATTGATGTTTTTCGTTTATCAAAGCGCCACAGGCTGTTTTCAAATCAGTGTAGAACAGGAGGTTGGTGATTCGTGTGTGGCATTTGCGAGATGGGATCAAGGACTGCGTGACATATTATGTTTAGATGTTGTTAATGGCATAAAAAATAGGACTAATTATACAAAGAAATTATTAAATAACTGTTGCAAAGACATTTTTTTCAAATTTTCTCTGTTGTCGTACAACTTTATGTGCCTCTGTTAGTCCTGGCTGCGTAGGAAATGGGTGGGAGTGGGGTGAAGAGTGAATCTGTTGGACATGGAAATTCTGGATTATGATGCATCACTTTGTGCTCTGGAATGTTGTATATTAATTTTGAGATGAAAGATCGCAATACAATAAACTGCGCTGACTTGGGTTGAAAGTAATTTTAGTCATAAACTATAAGATGAAATTGCAGAAGTAGCACAAGCTTGAGGTTTTTCTGTTTGTTTTGTGTGGAAAAAAAATCTGTCATTTTACGCACAAAGCGCTCAAATGAGTTTTTGATCAAAAAAGTCAAATCAAACAATATTTGTGTCCTATTTGGTACAGGCCTAAGAAATCTGACATAATAATACTGGATTATGATGCATCACTTGGTGCTCCGAGATGCTGCATATTAATTTTGAAATAAAAGATCGCAATGAAATACATTGGGCTGACATGGATTGAGAGTATTTTTTTTAAAGTCATGTAATATTCGCTTAAAATAAGATGAAGTAGTAGAAGTAGCACAACCTTGCCGTTTTTTGTTTGCTTGTTTGTTTGTTTGTTTGTTTGTTGTGTGTGTTTGCGTGACAGAAATCTGTCATTTTACGCACATGGCTCCAAAATAAAATTTTGATCATAAAACGTCAAACCAAAAGACAAAAATCTATTATTTTTTATCAGGCCTAAGAAATCTACCATATGCGTCCAACATTCCAAAATAACAACTTTTATTATTATTACCACCATTCACAACTTGCTCAGATATCGTGTGCGCCTATTTCACGCGTGTTCGTGGTGTGGGAACGTGGGATCAAGTCTTTTCACAGCAGACGGACTTTGTCAACGACGTATCAGATTTAGCAGGTAATAAAAGCGAGGGTGAAGCTTCCTGGTCCACATTCCCACGATGAGAACAGAGCTGCCGGACACGCTCCCACTGTCACACTTGGAGCCACGCCGCATCTGGCTGCGTGTCGCTCACTGCGGACCGGTTCTCCCTTTTGCCGCAAGCCGCCCAGAAGACTGGCTTCAGCAACAAGATCCGCCTGTCCTGATTGTTCATCAGCTTGATTTAAATATATCCTCTTGAATTTTAGGGTAAATTCATTCTTACACGTCTTCTTGCCACTAAAAGCAACAGCAGCCATGTAATGTGTGTATCACATAATTATATAGTGATAATTGCACATACAAGGCAAATCAATTGTGCTGCAAACTGCACTCCTGGAGATGAAGGAACATTGTCTGAAGGCATTAACTGATCTTCTAAGAAAATCCTGAAGTTAAAGTTATGTGCTTTCTTAAAAAAATAAGCTGAACAAAGCCCAAAATCAAAATAGAGAGCAAAACAAAGTGAAACACAGAAAGTATGTGTAAATGATAAATAAAAGGCATATCCAGCGTATCAGTTGAAATGAAAAAAATGTGGTTGAAAAAGATACAAAAGCTACATTAATAACTGCAGCTTTGAAAGGATTGTGAAGAAAAAGCGTTCAAGAGTTGGAGTGCAAAGATGTTCTGGTCCCACGTTGGTGAAGCTGACTCCAGAACCGACGCAAAGAGAAGTAACCAGACCCTTTAGGCACTCTATAATTCTGATGAATGGATATAATAGTATTTATTTATTATTAAGGTGTCTGGCTTCAGAATCACATTCGTGCGCTAAAACCAGTGACTGTGAAATAATCTGCCTGAAACCCCAGCAGGTCCTGCAGCAGCGAACAGCAAACAGGCGGTGGCGGAGCAGGGCGCAGCGCCAAGGCCGGGATACCGGGATCCGTTCCCAGAGGAGAACCTCTACCTGAAGAACTACTTCCCAGATCCTCCCGACTTCTCAGAAATCCACGTCATCTACTAGAAATCAGCACAGACTACCGAAACAAACGTCAGCGCAGCAGGAGATGCGCCCACTTTTAGTTTCTTCTTCTTCTTGTTGTATTCCAGAGGTGAGAAAAATGGAGCCAAACGAGAGACATTCCACCGGGAAGGACCGAACCGAGACTTTCCCACGGATACAATTCAAGACGAGCAAGAACCAGACTTCTCACCAGAGTGCGCAAAGTGTGCGGCCAGAAGGACCGTGAACGACGCGTTATTTCCAACAGCTAATCTGAAGAGCAAATGGAAGCTGGTGTTTCGCTTTCCCACGAGAATAAAACAGGAAAGGGTCTTTGGCGGAGCTGGAAATAATAATAAAATAAAACAAATAAAAATGTATGACAATCGAAACGCATTCACCCATAATATTACTTCGATTTTTTTTTGCTTTTGTAAGATTACTCTCCAAAGAAGGTCTATCGTTCATAATTCTAATCCTAATTATTACAATAAATTGCATTTTGTTTTTTACAAAACTTTCACAATCAGGGCACCGTTTCCATTCATATTATCCCCAGCGGTCAACCTAATGACAGACATTGAACGCAGACCGACCCCCACCACCAAACACCTTCACGTCCGTTTGAAATGCAGCAGGCAGCGGACACGCGTGGAAAACAAACGGCCCCTAAAGGCTCCTGGTGTTAACATGGGGGCCGATTAGCATGGAAACAAAGGCGAGCATGCGCAATGGAGATGTGTGGACTTAGCATATAAGGAGAACGTTGCCCATGTTTGATAGATACAGCTGACGTCTTGGTGGCAAATGTTTATTTCACATTAAGTGAAGCCATGTATACATTTGCATATAAAGACATTACATATTTAAAATGATTTGCCAACTTTAATTACATCAAGTCTAACAGGTGGATGTGGCAGTTAAATGTTTAAGAAAAATGTATTTTAGTTCATAAGATTTTCTGACATCTTCATATTAAAATTACTTTTTAAACATTAGTGTACATTGTCTTGCATTAGTATTTACCACATATGAACCTTTTCACTAATTAACAAGTAACAGCAACATATATTGTTGGGTTTTTATGTGATAGCCCATCACTAAGAAGAGGAAAATTGTCCAAGTTAAGGAAAGGGACACAACGGCTCTGATTCTTATTTCATGAATAAAACTCAGAAAATTGTGGTGTACTTTTTGTTACCGCTAAATTGAATAACTGGGATTTACCTTTTACACACAATCAAAGGAAGAACGTTACAAAAATCGTAACATTTTGAAAAGGATTGCATAAAAATAAACACATTTTAAAATGCAATCTCCCAGCATGTAAATGGAAAGTTGAGTGGAAGGAAAACATCTAACTTGGTTGTGTCGTGGCAAAATTTATAATATTCAAACATTGTTATGATGAAGGTGACCCAGTCGGATTTAATTAATTCATTCTGGAAGAAGAGAGCAATGATTCAATGAAACTGTGACTTATCATGAGAGCGGACTCTCTCTTCATCTGTTCTGTTACAGATTCTGGCGGCTTGGGAGCAAAAGTATACTTTGCTCAAAGTTCATAAGGATAATAAAGAAATAACATAACCATAAGTTTATAACCATGAGATTTCTATCACAGTTCCTGTCAGCAGGAATGATTATCAAACCCACAGATTTCTGGTTCTGGTTTATCTGTAACATTTTAAAGCACATTCAGACCCCTCCCAGTGAGCTGTTATTTTCATGAATCTACCGTTTATTTATTGGGATTTCTTTCATTATTGATAGACACAGACAGAGACTGGTTATGTTCCGCCTATCAGCTCTTGGTCCATGTTGGTGGAGTTTTAATAAATGAAACACAACAAATTAGTTTTTTAAGCTGTTTATTAAAAGTCGGCAGGAAGGACAGATTTTGGAATCCTGTTTCTGAAAATAGTTGTCATAGATTTACACTTCCCTATTTGGGAGACCAATCCTTAGAAAACAAAAGAAAATAAAGAAAATCTGCTGTTCCTTAGAAAAGAATTCATACCCCTTTAACTTTTTTAGATTTTCACACAAAAATAACAAGAGTAAAGACAAAAAACAGTTTAATTTATCAGGTAGAAATGCCCACCAAGCCAACCTGGCCCTTTTTTTGAAAATACAATTTGCTGTTAAATTATGAATTAACTGTTATCTGAAAGCCAAACCTGGACCTGATTACTGCCTGACCTGCAGAACCCAGCAATCATTTAAATAGCACCAGTCTGGCAACATGAAGTAGACAACAATTTTTTTTTTATAAGCAATGCATCCTGTTATGATCTAAAGAGATTCAAGAACAGATGAGAAACATCTCACCTGTTCTTGATGAGATGTGGACTTTGATTATTGTGGCCTAGTCAAAGTCCACAAGTAAATCTCTTTGAGGAACTGTGGCGTGACGTCAAACAGGACGTTGGTGTTTGAAAACCCTCTAATTTGCTCAATTAAAACAATTCTGCAAAAAGCAAATTGATGAAATTCCTTTACAGTAAAAATTAATTGCTAATTATAGCAGATTCTCCTTAACGAGTAAAACCATCATTTGAAAAGTGGGTTTTGCAGTTTTCTCTAATATCAGATTTTTTTTATCCTTTCAAACGTGTTACAGAAAAGTTAAAAACCTGACAAACGTGTAAGGGAACAAACATTTTCTTACAGAACCACATGTGATTGATCAACATGAGGTAGTGTGAGGGAAATATTGCTTTGTTTTCATGATATTTTCTCATGTATAAATCCTAAAAGCGCGTCTGTGTTCACTCCACGAGTCAACGCTGTGGAAGTCTCTACCTGGATTACTTTAGTTTTGAACTAGGGACATAAAAATTAAAAGAACTGAACCAAGGGTCTGGGCCATTAATTAGTTAGCTAATTATGAAACTATTTCTGATGTTTTACGCCATTAGCAATGGTGACAGTATATTTTAAATATTAATATTTAGAATTTAGCACTCCTGTGCAACGTGTGACGGCATGTATTTTTGCACTGAAACCTGGGATTCTCAGCACTGAAAACAATTATTTCTATTTGATTCTATGTGTAATAAAACGTTCCTTATTCTTTATCGTTACAGGACAAAGACTGCATTTATTTTCTTTGAAGCGAGGACTTCTCCTGAGCTCTTTTATTGCACAGAGGCTTCACACCTGGATGTTTTAGCCGAGCAGGAAATCCTTCTTCACACCTACTGAACTAAAGAGGTTTGCCGCTGCGACCAAAAGGCGTTCGTCAAGGAGGGGGAAAAAAAAATCACATAAATGTCTTTATAGTTTAACAAATGTTTTATTGCTTTCTTTATATATAAAAAGACAGAATAATGCTCACCATAGGGAGACAAGCAGAATAAATTAGTGTGCAAAACAGACAAGATATAGGCGAATATCTTTGGGAAGGGATGCGTGTTATTTTGTACTCAGAGCCACAGATGTCGTTTGTGCCAGCAGATAAGACGGCACTTAGATGAAAAACAGAGGGCTCTCTCCCAAACCCAAACCTCCAGGTTCCACACCTGGAAATGTGACGGATTGACACTGGATCATTATCCACGTTAGCATCACTGACGTACATGACAAAAGCAGGCTTTCTAAAAGCACAGGCAGAACGGCAGCTGTGGGGATACTCACCTCTGCGATGGCTCTTCGGCACGGCAGCGGTGCCGGCTGGGCCGCCTGGAGGGTCCGGATCAGGTCCTGGTCGGGGAGAGTCCCTGCATGCGTGCCTGCCAGCAGTTAACATGGCCGCCACGCTGACTGAGGTACAGCAGGAGTGAGTCAACCTTATCAAAAATACTACAGCACAGGTACAAATCAGGACTTTTCTCTCTTTTTTTACATTATTTACAGGATCGTGGGCATGATCTTACAAAGAAAGTAGGATTAGAATATATTTTTTGAAGGCAACGTAAAAAGAGAAGCGGTTTAAAGGAAGGGACGGGTATTTGTGGACAGTTCTGAGGTCACGGCTTGATGATCAGGGCCAAGGTCTCCATAAAGTCTGGCTCAGGGTCCCGCTCTGGGCCGAGCTCTCTTTGCTCCCCGCTCTCTCCGCTCCCGTCTGGAGCCCAGGGGGCCCCTGAGGCCCCTGAGGCATCGTCAGGCAAATCTGAGCCGAGGTGCTCGCCCCGGAGGCCTGCGTGCGCTGCCCGGACCTGGACCTCAGCCTCAGCATCTGGAGGAGGGACTTGGTGTGGGTCATGGAGATGGAGGTTCTGATCCAGGCGTCTGCAGAATGGCTGTCTGAGCGCGTGAAGCGCGCGGAGAAGGTGGCGTCCAGGACCGGTCCGAGCCAGAGGCCTTTGCCTTCGGGCCCCAGGAACTGAGACGCCCTCTGCAGGCAGCTGGAGAAGCCGTCTTGGAAGGAGCGTGTTGGGCCTCCCGTCTTTTCCTTGTGTTCCTTGGCGTTTTTGTGCAGGAAGAAAACGGTGTGTTCCAGAATCTCCGCCTTCTCCGCTCTGTGCTGCGTCCCGGCCTGCAGCAGAGACAGTGAAAAGGATTTAACAACGAGCCCTGAAGAAGACACCAACCTTCTCGTTCTCCATCAACCACATGCCTCCCTGCTGAGATTGCAGAAATAGATGCATTTTATTTACTTGTTGAGGCTCCTGGAGCAACATGGTCCTCAGGCGCTCCAGGCTGCGGTTCATTCTCTCCCTTCGACGTTTCTCCAGCTGAGATTTTATCAGCTGGAGGCAAGAAGAAAGAAGAGGACAGACCCAAGGTTTGGGGTCTCATTGATTTGGTTTAAATATTCTTACATTTACAGAACACTCACACTCTAATCCCAATAAAACAATGAAATGTGCGTATAGCTACCAGGTTGCATGCATTGTCATTTTAAGGGAGGTCTTAGCGGTACCTTTCTCTTGCTTGTTGCCTCGTCGGCTTCCTGCAGCAGCTTCATTATCCCGGACTTCCCAAAGTTGTGTTCTAGTCCAGAGATCGCTGCTTCCTTCCCAGTCTGTGACTGATCAGGTAGTGAGGCTCATCACCTCTAGTTTCTGCTTTTACCACCTCCCCGCCGGCTCCTCCCCCCCCCCCCCCCCCCCCCCCCCCCCTCTTTTAGGTCCCTCCTATCTTACACCCCAGCAGACTTTCCCAGCCTGGACCCTGGACCCACCCCCACACTCCACAACTTCTTATCAAAGCCCTTTTACGTTCCAGATCACTGCAAAGTTTTGTTTTAAACTACAAACCAAGTAAATCCAGTTAAATTATATTCAACTTTATTTATTCCAGCAAACAAACAAAGGAGCACAGACACATATCTGAAAACCTGAGTGGAGAAATGGAAAAAGAAAAGTCACTTTGGGATGATGTATAAAACAGGAAATATGTTCTCAGTTGTCTCTTCTTCCTTCTTTTCATCCTGCAAGAAAAAGTAAGTTGTACACAGCAGCGTGATGAAAAGCGGTTTGCATGAAAAAATAAATGAAAACTATGTTAGTGTGAAAATCTTTAATGAGAATAAAGTGGGACTGACACAAAATCCAAAAATGTATATTTAGACTTTGATAAGATTATAATAATAATAATTTTTATTATGTTATTGTTGAAAAACACCAGTAATTATGAAGCAATTTGAGGGTTTATTTGCACAGAAACCCAGTTGGTGTCATTTAAAGTGAGTTTGCTTCTTAGAGGGTAGAGATTGGTCTTATTTCACTATTTTTCATTTGAAACATCCTTTCATGACCTTTTTTCACCAAATCAAAGCCCACAACGCTCAAAATAATAAAAAATAAAAAACAATATCACTCAGACACTTTGTGACAAAGAAGAAAATGTCCCACTTACAATTTTTATCAGTAGGTTTACAAATAGATGTAAATTAATGCACTTTGTATTTAAACAGGAATTAAAACCAGAAATAATGCTTGTATAATATTCTATGTGAACAGTAAAATTGTGAGATTTGTTGCACTTTTTAAATAAACCTTGATTAATATCCCTGCCTTTCCCTTACTACAACCTCAAACTTCAACCTATTTTATTAGAATTTTATATAAAAGCTCAACGCAACATATATTGCACAATGGTGGCAATGAAGTAAAATCATGCATTGTTTTAACTTTACAACAAATATCAGAAATATGTGGCTTTCATGCAGCTCTTCGCTCCCTCTGGATCAATGCATTGTACCAGCATTCAATCACAGCTCTGCTGTAACATCTGAAGGTCTTTGGGGATTGTTTCTACCTCCTTAGCACCTATAAAGACTGAAATCGGGACTTTGACTAGGCCATTTTAACACATGGATATGCTTTTATTTAAACTATTCCTTCACAGCTTTGTCTGTAAGTTTAAAGCTGTTGTCCTGGACATTAAACCAAAATCCTAATCTTCAGCCTTCTGCAGCTTCTGACAGGTTTTCTGTCAAAATGTGAATTTATATGATTCCATAGATGTCCCCACCACCTCTGCCAGCTTTAAGGTGCTGGTCTCGTGGTTAGAGCAGGGTGCTTGTATTCTTAGAAGGCTGAAAGTATTCAGTTTGAACCCCAGAAACTGCCTCTATGGCTCCCTGAGAAGACCCTCAGCCCCAGATTGCTCCCAGATGGGTTAAATGCAGAAGACACATTTCACTGGAATGTACAATAGCAATACAAAATGAAGATTTTTTCACAACTAACACAGATCCTGTCAACAGTTTTCCCACCTGAGGTGCGGCTCTCTGCAGCTCCTCCAGTCTCCCTATAGTCCTTTTGGCTGTGTCAGATTTGTTATGACACAAATGTATTTAGTTTTATTTGTGTGCTACTATTTCAGTGAGATGATCAAAGCTTAGGATGTCGTTTTATAACTTGTCCTGATTTTTAACTTCTGCACAACTTTTACAAACCTCTAAAGCCTTCAGAGAGCAGATAGATTTAAACTTAAAATCCTGGATTTCGTTTAGGGCTATTGTTTTCCTTCCACTTCACAAAAAGCACTGCTCCATGTTGGACACTTAGGGCCCCACAGTATGGAGTGTGTTGAATGTATAAAAAGTAAGTTAAATATCAAACAATTGTCAGATATTTTGCGTGACAGACTTGGCTCCCCACAGAGTTGCTCTATCTCACGCATCATGCACCATTGTAACCACATGCAGAGCGGCTCCAGCAGTGTTTTATCTAATAAAGGCGCCATTACGTCCAACTGCAGGAAGATACTCATGCTGTCCATCTTTCACAGGAGAAGATTTGTTTCACAAATATTGTGATTTTGATGATTTGTGGATAAAAAAAAACATTACAATTGTTAAAGTCACTGTTTGGCCTCTAAACTTATCTACATTTAAGCTTCTTTAAATCTTATATGGAGGAGGGAGCGTCCTTCGCTGTTTAATGCTCCTCTAAGGGAAAACTTTGACTAGGACACCAGCCTTAAACCTTCTTCGCAGCAACATGGCGGAACGTTTCCCCGCGTTGTTCCTCTCTGGGAGCCCGGCGGGTGCTGCCGCGTCGCCTTTCACGCCTTCAGGATTTCCGCGTGCGGGCTGGAAACGCGGGCTTTGCGTTCACACCTCGGTGTTACCTGGGCGCGCGCGTGCCATTTGCGCCGCTGTCTCGTGCTGGCGGGACGCTTTTGTTCGCCGTTCGCCTTTGATGCTGCGGCGGCTCACCGTGGGAAGCAGAGGAGGCGATTATGCACGCGTGGATGCTCTTCAGATGCATGGTGGCTTTGAAGCCCCCCCCCCACACACACACACACACACACACACATATCCCAGCCCATGTTCCCCTGGACTCTGGATCTTCTATGCAGATGCAGACTGTTTAACTAAACAGGCTTTCAGCACTTTTACAGTTTTCTGGAAGTTTGTTCCAGATCAGTGGAGCATAGGAACTAAATGCTGCTTCTCCATGTCTGGTTCTGGTTCTGGTTCTGCAGAGCAGGCTGGAGCCAGAAGACCTGAGTGGTCTGGAGGGTTGATGCCCTGATAACAAGTCTGTGATGTATTTAGGTGCTAATTCAGGGATTTATAGACTAACAGAAGGATTTTAAAGTCTATTCTCTGAGATACAGGGAGCCATGGAAGGACTTCAGAACCGGGTCCATGTTCTCTACGTTCTTAGTCTTAGTGGAAGGACTTCAGAACCGGGTCCATGTTCTCTACGTTCTTAGTCTTAGTGAGGACTTCAGAACCGGGTCCATGTTCTCTATGTTCTTAGTCTTAGTGAGGACTTCAGAACCGGGTCCATGTTCTCTACGTTCTTAGTCTTAGTGAGGACTTCAGAACCGGGTCCATGTTCTCTACTTTCTTAGTCTTAGTGAGGACTTCAGTACCGGGTCCATGTTCTCTACGTTCTTAGTCTTAGTGAGGACTTCAGAACCGGGTCCATGTTCTCTACGTTCTTAGTCTTAGTGAGGACTTCAGAACCGGGTCCATGTTCTCTACGTTCTTAGTCTTAGTGAAAGGACTTCAGAACCGGGTCCATGTTCTCTACGTTCTTAGTCTTAGTGAGGACTTCAGAACCGGGTCCATGTTCTCTACGTTCTTAGTCTTAGTGAAAGGACTTCAGAACCGGGTCCATGTTCTCTACGTTCTTAGTCTTAGTGAGGACTTCAGAACCGGGTCCATGTTCTCTACGTCCTTAGTCTTAGTGAAAGGACTTCAGAACCGGGTCCATGTTCTCTACGTTCTTAGTCTTAGTGAGGACTTCAGAACCGGGTCCATGTTCTCTACGTTCTTAGTCTTAGTGAAAGGACTTCAGAACCGGGTCCATGTTCTCTACGTTCTTAGTCTTAGTGAGGACTTCAGAACCGGGTCCATGTTCTCTACGTTCTTAGTGAGGACTTCAGAACCGGGTCCATGTTCTCTACGTTCTTAGTGAGGACTTCAGAACCGGGTCCATGTTCTCTACGTTCTTAGTGAGGACTTCAGAACCGGGTCCATGTTCTCTACGTTCTTAGTGAGGACTTCAGAACCGGGTCCATGTTCTCTACGTTCTTAGTGAGGACTTCAGAACCGGGTCCATGTTCTCTACGTTCTTAGTCTTAGTGGAAGGACTTCAGAACCGGGTCCATGTTCTCTACGTTCTTAGTCTTAGTGAGGACTTCAGAACCGGGTCCATGTTCTCTACGTTCTTAGTCTTAGTGAGGACTTCATAACCGGGTCCATGTTCTCTACGTTCTTAGTCTTAGTGAGGACTTCAGAACCGGGTCCATGTTCTCTACGTTCTTAGTCTTAGTGAGGACTTCAGAACCGGGTCCATGTTCTCTACGTTCTTAGTCTTAGTGAGGACTTCAGAACCGGGTCCATGTTCTCTACGTTCTTAGTCTTAGTGAGGACGTGGGCAGCAGGTTCTGGATCAGCTGCAGCGTTCTGATCCACTTTTTAGACAGACCTGTGAAAACACCGTTGCAGTGATCAGTTCTACTAGATAAACATGGATTAGTTTTTCCAGATCCTGCTGAGACATTAGTCCTTTAATCCTGGAAATGTTCTCCAGGTTCTAGAAGGTCCACTTTGTATGATGGTGCCACTCTGGACCCCAGGAGGTTGAGTTGGGAGGAGGACGACGATGTTAAGGATGTTACAACCCAGCATGGCCCACCACTGCAGATTTAGATGGTGTCTACACCTCCCCTGGTCTTATTGTAACATGCGATTTTTATTTTTTTTCTGCTATCGTCATCAACCATTTATTTGTGATGCATTGTGCTCAGGAAAAAAAAAACCTTTTCCCTTTTCCTGATCACAGTGCAATGAAATCCAAATCATGTGCCGTGAACCTCCCTGGATTTGGAAACCTTCATCAGAGGAGGGACGTCTGCTGCAGAGTCCTCCCAACAGTAAGATGGTAACAGTGGTAAGGGCAGCGCCTCCTGCAAGATGCACACTGGAGAATACTGCAAAGCTGCTGGACTACGTTTGCTTCCATTTTCCTCCCCTGGTTGTCTTCCACATAAGATATTACATCTATAGCACAGGGGAATACGTGCATCAACAACCCAGAATATATTCAGGCCATACTTGCTGGGCATGAACTGTAAAAACTTACATCTTCCACCGAATATAATGCTTAAATTCATGCATGATTCTGATGTTGCTGCATTTATAATCGCCTGAAGTTGATTCTTTTCCAGTAATTCCCTTCAAAAAGTGAAACTTGTATATTATGGCCATTCATTACACATTTATTTCTTTTATTCCTGGGTCAATGTGAGCTTCTGTGCTTTCTGTGTCTCTGCTCTGTCTTCTCTAAGCCCCAGTGGGTGGAGGCAGATGAGCGTTCACACTGAGCCTGGTTCTGGTTCTGCTGGAGGTTCTCCTCCCTGTTAAAGGGGAGTTTTCCTCTCCACTGTCGCTTCATGCATGCTCAGTATGAGGGATTGCTGCAAAGCCATCAACAATGCAGACGACTGTCCACTTTCTGACCAATCTGTCTGGATGATTTGATTAAATTTGACTTCATAAAATGCCTTGAGATGATGTGTTGTGAATTGGCGCCATTTAAATAAAATGTAATCAGTCATGATCACTCTCAATGCCTCCAACAGCCAAACATTTGACAGTTTCTTGCTCTGGATCATAAAGATATGAATTTAGATTATTATTATTTTCTGCTGCTGATCAGTTTGGAAATAGCGGTCCATCATTCTACAGAGAGACATTTTATTCTCAAAGAGGGAAAAAAAGTCAAAAGCAAAAATGTGTTTGGTTTTCATAACAGACTTTAAACCTTTAATTCAAAGAGATGCCATGAAGTCTGACTACTTGGTGCTTTAAAGCCTCGGACCACAGGAAGGGTCGGTGAGCAGCTGCTTGTGAATACAGAGAGTCTTTATTGTAAAAGAGGTAGAGAGAATACAGGTGTTTCACTGTACAGAAAAAAGACAGCACAGTCGACACTCATTCAAACCAATAATATGGACTCAGGCACGCCTCATTCATTTCCAGGGACAGGCCAGTAAAAAAGAGAAAAGGACGTTTAAAACAACACGAAACAGAGAAACAAACACACAAATCTTTGGATTTTTCTCTACTGCCCTCTCATTCACTACATGCACTCCCTTTCTGAGCTGTTAAAATCAAAAAACACGTGGTAAACTAATAATAAAAGCAACAATAATATTATTAAACATGATATAGTGTGCTAAAAACATAATAAAATCCCACCTCTCACGTCTTCCCAGTCACAAATACATTTTAAGTAACAAGTCGGCGTGGAGAACGAACCCTACGCGCCCCGATGATAAAAACCAAACCTGCATGCTCACAACACTCACTCTGCCTACGCTGGGCGGCTCTCCAGACACAAAACAATTACATTTAAAATAACCAAACCAAACAAACGTCATAGAAAAACTGCAGCCGAGTGGGGAGGATGATATCATTCTGTCTGTCTTTTCCGTCGTCAATCGTTCTGTCGTTGTGTGCCGGCGGGGCAGGGCGGGGCCATCAGTCAGAGTTATCCGAGTGGTCGGTGCGGGGCGAGGTGCCGGAGGGGGGCGAGCTCCGACCCTGCCAGTTTCCATTGGCCTGGGGGGGGGGGGGGGGGGATAGGGATGGCGTTAGAGAGCAAAACTTCATCAATTCAAATCCTCTGAGATTATATATAGTAATCTTAGGGCTGGGCGACGTAGAAAAAGAACATATTGATCAAAATCGATAATTAGCAATAAATTCAAAACATACATTTAAAGTGCAGCCCTGGCTTTTTTTATGCTGCTGCTTAGTGACTTATTTTTAGATACAGACACAAACACTGAATTCAAAGTCAACCCTTTATTCAACCAACTTTTTACCAAAACTTGAAGTTTAAAAAAGAAAATGTGTTCTCTAAAATCTTTGAAGGGGGGGTGACTTGGTTCCTTGGTCTGCGTTGTGATTGGCTGGGAGGATGTAATGACTAATATTTACCTACACGATAGGCTAGAATGCAAAAGGAAGGAAAACTGTTCTTCTATTGAACTTTTTATTGACCCTTTTTTCTACCATTGATATACGTCCATCGAGCGATATATATTGTTATTGAATTATCGTCCAGCCCTAATTAATCTTCCCCAATATTACCTTATTCTTGGGATTCACATAAAAAAATGCTTCAGTAACTCTTGTACATCTAGCATTTACATTTGATTAAGCAGGACATGAAACTTTTGAAGACAAATAGATAAAGTGGATATTCTAAAACTTAAAATCTTTAATTTATCAGAACTTTTAAAGAATCACAATCTCTTATTAACCAACCTAAGAACCTGGATCTCCTTTTCCTTCATTTCCTGTTGGATTTAAAACTGTTGTAAAGGAGCAGCCGGGCGTCACTCGCCAATGTAAAGGCATAACCCCGGCTGCAGTCACATTTAGAGAAATGATGGTGGGGCTCCAAGAGACACTGAGTGGTTTGTTGAACCATGAAGTGACCAGAGCGACATCTGGTGGTTTTAATGTGGAATTGTCTTAAGGTAGAGCATTTGTCATTAATTTTATTGACAAGGCGTGGTGAAATGAAAAGATCTGACAATATTCAGAAACAAAGTGCCATTCATCCACAACTAGAGCAAAAAGTGAGCAAACGTCTTAATAATCTGAATTTTGATTGAACTGTTTTGACTCTTTGCTGTTAAACTACCTGAAGTCGAGGGAAATGCAAACATAAGATTTTAAATCACAGAGTTGGTGGCAAGAGAAAGTCACCATTTCGTTTCTCACGTCAGTTTTCACTCTGGCTTAGCAGCAACAAAGTTTTTGTCGAAGGAAAACTTTTTTCATGTCATGTGAAACGATGTAAACTAGATTAACGGGTGCAAATAACAAACCTAATCACACATGCCGCCCAAGTTTAAAGCGGTCATATTCCAGCACATTTCTTAGGATAAATGTCTCCAAAGATTTTCAAAGAGTAAAAACAGAAATCCCAACAAACACGACTAACGAGTGTGATCGCCCCATTCACCACTTTACTTTTTTCTTCCATTTATCCTCCCTGACCCTGCAGTCATGCTTGGTTTGGTCATAACCCCACGTCTGGCTCAACAAATCTTTCTTAAATATAAATGTAAAAAATGTACCAAGCAGCAGCTGCCAAACGTACAGCCCTGTGCAGGAACGCATCTTTATCGCCCCCTGCTGATGAACAGCAGTCTGAGCAACAACAGCTTCGCCTTCAGAGAGACGCCTGTAACCTTTCAGGACATTTTGCTCTTTAAATGATTTAGTAGTAGAGGCGTGTTGTGAAGCACCTGCATTTGGTAGGCAGACTGCTCGCCGTTCACAGATGGGACCCCGAGGAACATGTCAGCTGAGCCGGACAGCGAGAAGGACCCCGACCCTGACAGAAACACACAGAAAGACGATAAAACGTTTCAGCCACAGCATTAAGTTTCTCTTTACTTTGCAGTAATCTCTAAATGAAAAGACGAACAACTCTAAGGACGTTCAGGTAGAAACGTAGAGAACGTGACCCCCAGGCTGCAGCTGTACCTGTGGAGTTGGGAGTGTGTGGAGAGTCGTCTCCCTGTCTGGCTCCTAAAGCCGTCTTCATGGCGTACAGGTTGGCCTCCTCTTGGAACTTGCCGATGTTTTTCTTGTAGCGGATTCGTTTGTTGCCAAACCAGTTGGAGACCTGGTTAAAAAGGTTTGAAAAATAACAATTCATAATTTATTACAACAACGAGACCTCTGGTGTCAGCTTAGTCTCAGATACGCGTCAGACAGCTCTATTGGTTTATACGCACATGAGTTAAAATACAAAGATTTACCAGAGGAAACACTGATGTCTGTTGTACAGCATAAAAAAATGACATGAACTGGAAGGCAGGAACTGACGGCTTCTATCAGCAGCATCCCTATTATCAACTAATGAACAAATAAAACTAATTCCATTCCTTTTTTTTTTACCTTCACATACTAACAGGATGTTGGCAACAGCTCATTACAGCGACGTAATGTCTACACTGCAAAAACGAAACTAAAAATAAGTTAAATTTTCTTAAAATGAGTGTATTTGTCCTTGATTTGAGCATGCAAATAAGATGACTTGCCAATGGAATAAGATTTTTGCACTTAAAATAGGAACAACTCATCTCCATCATCTTACTTTAAGTGTAATATATCTAATTATCTTATTTTAGGGGTCAAAATACTCATTCCATTGGCAGATCATCTTATTTACCTGCTCAAATCAAGGACAAATACACTAAGTCAAGAAAATCTGACTTATTTTTAGTTCTGTTTTTGCAGTGTAATTTCTGACAAACAAAAATCCTTGTTCTTAAACCAATGTCAACATATTTTCCTCATATTATGTTTGGAAACAGAAAGAGGTCAATGCATAGAGATATCTGAGAGTTTTACCTTTAATTTGTGTTTTAATTTATTCACCAATAGGAACTAAAAATGCTATCAAGCAAACTCATCAAGGAAGCTTGTTTTTATTTGAGGGATTTAAAAAAGAGAAGGTGGGAGAAGACGTGGCAGCACACCAGATCTATTATCTATGTTTAAGCTCAGAGAAGTAGACCCAACCTGCTGCTGGAACGTTACTGACAGAACGACATTATTCAGGTGTTCTTTCCCTGCCAGCTCATTGCTTCTCCTCCGCTAACACACCTGAGAGACGGTGATTCCACACTGCTTGGCAAGTTCCTCTTTGGCTTCTTCGCTGGGATACGGGTTGGACAGGTGGGAGTAGAAATACTCGTTGAGGACCTCTGTGGCCTGTTTGCTGAAGTTGCGCCTCTTACGCCTGAGGAAAGAAAGCCAGGGTGAGCGCTGAGGGAAGAAAGAGGAAATAAAGACGCAAAAACCAAAAGATTAACTTGTCAAAGAAGGATTTGAGCCGTCTCTGAGTGTTAGCTGCACTTTTGTTCCTGCAGCAAGTCGAACCTGGAGGCGATTATTCCGGTCCGTCTGGGTCAGACACGCAAACGCTAACATTTGGGATTCCTCCAGGTTTGTCATGTAAAAATACGCGCTGCTCTTTTGCTCCGTTTTGATTCTTCCACACCGGCTCAGATCAGCGTGTGTGTATGAAAGAAAACGAGAAACAAGAGGAACGGGAACCTGATGGAACAGTGAGGTGGGACCTTTCTTCAGCGTTGGGACGTCGTTCCCCACGATGCCGATGATCTGATGAGAACAACGGAGCGCTCCATCAGATGCTCAGTTTAATTGTTTTTTTTTTTTTTTATGGCTTTTTTAAAATAAAAAGACAGCAAAAGTTGTTTTCCTCATTCCTCCAGCAGTTAGAGCAGCTGCAGTTTCTGTTTTAGCAATCCAAACAGCTGGAAGGAGGGGCATCAAGCTAATAACAGCTAGCGCGTTAGCTTATGGAGGTTTTCTCCCAGACGGGAACTTTACTCAACGTTTTATGTTGAGTAAATAACATTTATCGATCAATAGATGTATATCAATGATAGAAAAAAAGGGTCAGTAAAAAGTTCAATAGAATAACAGTTTTACTTCCTTTTGCATTCTGTAATGTAGATTAATATTACATCCTCCCAACCAATCACAACGCAGACCCAGGAACCAAACTCCGCCCCCTTCGAAAAGATCAGAGAGCATACGTTCTTTTTTCATTTTTAAAAACTTAAAAAAATGAATAAAGGGTTGAATTTGAATGCTGTGTTTGTGTCTTTATCTAAAGATAAGACGCTATGAAACATCATAAAATGTCCAGGGCTGCACTTAAAATATAGGTTTTGAATTTGTTGATAATTATCGATCAATATAATTTCTATTTTATCAATATGCTTTTTTCCCCTATATCATCCAGCCCTAACTGAGATAATTCATTTTAGAGCCGAGGCAGAATGACGGCTGAACTAAACCTGCTGCTGTAAACCACAACGGGGCGTGGTCAGAGCCAAGTTAGCGAGTGTGTAGTGAGGTTAGCACCGCTCTATTAGGCCGTTATTTAAACTGATCCAGAGCACTTTAAAAGATCACAGGAAAATCTGGCTGCTTGAAGGGGAAAGAAAGAAATGAGGATGGTAGACAGAAGGAAAACGGCCACACCTGGCGTCCAGGAAGCGGGACCTCAGGATCATGACAGCTTCACACGTGCTCTGCTTGAGCTGCGTCTGGATGGAGCTGAACTTGCGGTGGATGATGGCCACCATGCGCTCGATCTCCCGCGGGGTCACGGGCCGCGTGCGCGACTGCTCCCTCAGCAGGTTCATGACGTGCGTGGTGAACTCGGTGCACGCCTGCGTACAGTCAGAGCAGAGGAGACACCAGGGGAGGGATTAAACCGGCACCCGTGCTTCCCACCAGGCAGCCATCTTGATTTTGAGGAAAGGAAAACCCTGCAAAGCTTTTCAACACAACAAGCGGAGCCCAGACTTCATAGCAACCAGTCACACCGCCGCTAACTTTACGCAGTCTACCAAAGCCGGGTCCCCCGTGGGTAAATTCAGCAAAGCGGCTGGTTAGTTTGCAGATAACGTGACATTTGCAACAGATTAAAACAAAATATGCAACAGCTGTGGAAAGATTTGCTTTAGAAAGGATGAAGGAATTACTTTAAATGAGTTCTAAATGTTCTAATCAAAGAGGAGACAAACTAAGGGCCCACCCCCGTCCTAAAGCAGGAATGTTCTGGGAACGCGTGGCCTAACATGCCAAAGGGTTTACTCTCCTGGAGGGCAGCTTCAGAACAGGCAAGCGTGTACAGACAACGTCAGCGACACGGTACCTGCTCATACTTCTCCAGCTCAGTGTGGTAGATACTGCGAATCTGGCTCAACTTGCTTTTGTAGTCGGAGTGCTCGAGCGAGCTGTCGGGCGACATCCCTCCGGAGCTGGTGGCGGCAGACACGGCGGCGGCGGCCCCGCCCCCTTTCTCCGGCCCGGCGACGCCCTCCGCCAGCAGCATGTTGTCCAAACGCACCAGCTGAGGATCCTGAGGCTCCTCCTCCTGGGTGTTCCTCATGGACAGGCCTGTCGGTCCCAGACAAATCACCGTTTCAACTCAGGATTAAAGATGAACAAACACTAAAAATAAACTTTTTATTTAACGTTAGAGACATTCAAGTAACCTTTATTAGTCTAACAAATCTTTATTCTTGCAACAGCAGGTAAGCGTAAGATTGAAATTTTACGCAATCTGTACAATAATTGACTTGCTTCACAGAGAACGCCCAATTAATCCATTTCTCAGTTAAAAATTATAAAATCGAACGGATCAATGTGTAACAAGTTTGACCTGAACTTGCAAATTGAAACTAAAATTAAGAAACAAATGGTGTCAAAAATAAAACAAACATTTCTGCTTCAGTAAAGTGAATAAACCGATGCAATGTTCCTTTTGCGAACCCTTGAAGTAGTAAGAGGATGAATCTACAGGCTGAATCTGTACCGAGGCTCATGTTACTATATTTGATTTATTTGGCATTTATTTAACCAGCATCTGTGATTCTGCTGAGACAGCAGGCTCCATGTTGAGATTGAAAAAGAGTTTTTCATGTTAACAAAATATTTTCTATACCTTTAATTATGTCTTTTTTTTAAATCCCTGTAGTATTGAAAATGGTATTGAATATTTTCTAGGTATTGATATGGAGTTTAAAAGTTTAAGTATCGTGACAACCCTAGTAGACAGTCCACCTAGTGAGTTCAATTTAGTTTTTAAAGGTAAAATTTAACATTTTATTCATGACTCTTTATGTAACAAGGCATTAAATGGTCTCGCTGGTCCTTACCTCTGTGGTTATCACCACATTATCAGGATCATTTTAAATTAACGGTGACAATTTGTGGTGTTTGCTCCAAAATGTCCTAATTTTAAGTCTCTTTTGATAAAAACATCTTATTTTGATAGTTTGGCCTGATGTGAGCAGACACGCCCTTTTTATTGCCTCCGTTTCCATTTTGAGCGTTTTAACACCTTATGTCTTGGTTTTAACTTATTTTTACAGCACTTTGAGTAAACCTGCTGCCTCATTAAAAGTGCTTTATACATAAGTTTTAGCAACCATAGTTGGAGAGAGCCTGGTGAGATCAGATCGTTTCCATCCTGTTTCAGGTCGCATGTGAAGCCGCTCTCATATCCCCAACGATCAGCTCAGGGAGAACGCAACAACGGGAAGATAAGACGGGATCCGGTTTAACGCACAACAGACATCATCGTAAGATCAGAGTTTGCAGCATCCGAATCCCAAAGGACTGGATGGATGCAATATTTGCTGCCATAAGCCAGACACCATGCATTCAAACGCTGTGATCCAACAAGACGTTTGACCAGCAGGATAGACTTTCTTTCTACCTCTGACACAGACCCAAGTGACCAAGATGTGAGAGCTCCAGGTGAATGGAGGGGACACTGCCATGTTAGAAAAGAAAGTACCGTAGTTCTCAGACCATAAGGCGCATTAAATATTCTTCCCAAGTGTATAATATCCCTCCTCCAGGTCCACAGCTTTCTATTCGTCTGGTAGACAGCTCAGGGGTCCTATCAGGTAGTGACACAGGCCATACGGACTTGCGTTCTCATCAAGTCCGTTCTTAGCTTAGGAAGTACAGACTTACAGTACAGACAGACGTGGGGAAAGTTTCTCCTTTGTTTTGTTTTCCACATTTCAACTACAAGTATATATGTTCAGCTGGTATTTTCAGGTGACTTTTACTCAAACAACATTTTACACAGCAGCTTTTTACAGGAATGGCCACATGCATTGTGTACGGATCATTTTATTGGCCTGTGATGACACCATGTCAACAAGGACTGATGAAGGCTCTACAGAGCCAGGAGATGTTCTTGGTGACAGACACCTTGTGTGTGTGTGGAAATAGCTTACCCGTTTTTTCCTTGATCTCGCACAGAACGCTGAACAATGCGGGCTTCATTCGGTGACAGTTCAGTGCGTGTTTCCTGCGGGACACGAAGGAAACATGTTGACTTGTCGGGAAGCACAGAACGCGATAAAAACGCGGACAGCTGAGCGAAAAAAACAAACAAAACAAAAACAAGCGTCCGAGCTACGGTTAGCAAGTTAGCAACCGTTAGCTTCCGGATGGCGGAGACAAATATGGAATGTATACATGTAAAATGACTGAATATTACAGCCAATGTGTTACCGTATGTTTTAATGTTATTGTCATAAAATCAACCCATTCTTGTAAAGAAATGCATTGTCTTTACGCTAAACCTGTTAGCCGCTCGTACTAGCTGTAGCTAGTTAGCCTCGATTAGCACAGGCTAAACGCTGAAGTTAGTTTACGGCTGGACACAACAGCTGAGGGCAAATTCAGATTATTTTAAATTAATTTTAATACCTTTGATCGGCTCAGTCAAGCATCATAAAATAACCGATTCTGTTTGTAAAAACGGTTTTACTGGCATGTGGACCACCGTAGATATGGGCCAGTTTGAAAACTACAGAACTACAGTACCTAAACCTGGACAAGTCTACACTGACAGAAAATTGAAAACAAAGTAAAGGATCATTGAAAATTAGCTAAGAGGGAAAAATAAATAAATAAATAATTATATATATATATATATATATATATATATATATATATATATATATATATATATATATATATATATATATATAAATAAATAAACAGCAAATTCGTTTTTTTTTAAACTATTTAAACTGACTTTGTTTTGGTTAGTCTAGTTTAAAGTAGAAAGCATTTTAAGGTGGACTTGAAGCAATCTTGTTAACGGACTAAATTACAAAAATCGATAAAAGAAACATCCCTTTTGCAGTTTTACAAAGTTAGCAAATTTCACAAACTGCACAAAAATATTTTAAAGAACCTGCACTCATTATGGAAAAACGCAGCTCTTGGTTTCATCTTCAGGTATTAATTAAACTCATCACTGACGTCTGAACCTACATTTATATTGTGGAAACAGCAAATTCTATGTTTTCACGACCAGAATAAACAGAATTTTTTTAGTTTTGTTTTTTTAGTTAAAATTTGAATCGTCTCTCTTAGGCAGTTTTCAGGTAGGACCCCAGCTAAAGTGATCTGCATGAGAAAAATTGGATGTTTTTATGCTTTCCATAAAACAACAAAAGGTTCATACGTCTCATAATCGTGTTTTACAGTGTTTCTGTACCTGCTTGCCTTATGTTGAGTATAAATATATATTAGATTTTGCAGCAGAACTGTTCAAAGATAGCTAAAAAGACCCTCAGAAGAAGCCACCAAACGGAAGCCAACTTCAGTCTCTGGCAGGCTAACAATGGCTGCGATCAACAATCACTGCTGGAAGGAAATATGGTTTAACTAACATAAAACACAAAAAGTCTAATTTTACTCTGATATAGCGTAAACGTGAGCATGTTATAACGAAAGCAGCTCAGTTTTATGACATGGCTAATAAGTTAGCTGGTGGCTAATCAATCTAAACAATAGACTGAAGTTCGGGAAACTTTCCCGAAGCGACACCAAACAGGAGCCACAGCGTCGGTAAGTTTACAATAAAATAAAAATAAAAAAGGCTGCCACTAACTTTGCTTGTGCCTCGTCCAAACTTTGGTCGGTGATGGTCATAATCTGCTGCAGTATGTCGCCAATATCTCTGCGGCTCTCGTGTCCATTCTCCGTTCCCTCGAGGCCCGGCTCGCCTCCGTCCGACCGGTGCTGGGAGGGCTGGTGAACCGAGTTGAGCGCATGCATCCCGGGGTGGCCGCTCACGCCGAGTCCCCGGCCGTTGGACGGCCCGTTGCCCGTCAGAGGCTGCTGTTGCAACATCTTTGGCGACGCACAGCGGCGACGACTGCAGCCCGACTGCGCGCTCTCTCACGCAGCCCACCACCCGGAACCGACCGAGGCATCTCAGAGCAGGTCCCCTAGCGGCTGACAGCAGGAGGTGCAAGGCGGGCAGATGTATGGAGTCCGGAGAGGGCCAGAAATAGGGATAGAAATAGGTGCTTGGATCCAGGTGCTTACTGACTCACTTACAGAAAACCCCTATTATTATCTTCAGCTGTCACTTTATATAGGTTGAATTGATTAACAATGTATATACAATGTGCTCACATAATTAGTAAGTCAATCAAAGGTGTGCACGTATCACAGGTATGCTAGTAGGGTTTTCAAAATAAGGGTCTGTCTTAGTGACACAATTCTACATAATGCAAAATAAAATACATAAACTTCAGTTCTGGCAGTAATTCACTTCTGACGCCCTTTTGTTGTAATTTTAAAAACTGAAACTGCTATAAAGTTGATTTTCTTAAATCTTAGTCAAATAATAAGATCCTAAGACACATTTATGTGTTTTAATTATGCTTTCCAAGCATTTGATTAAAACTGATTCTCTAAATCTGTTTCTTCTTCCTAAATGGACCTGTTCTGTTTTATTGTCATCTTTCCAGCCCTTCATTCCACCTATCAAGGACCCATTTTTCATTTGTCCCACAAAACATAATAAATCAAACATTTCACCACAGTCTGCCGTTCCCCACTGAACATATGCGCCATTAGTGCGGTCTTTACTATTGAACACTTTCTGTGGAGAAAAATGTGTTAACTTGTAGGGTTTAAAATAGGGATGCACTGATGTGAAAATTTGGGCCGATATCGATTTCCGATATTAATATTGCCGTTTACGTCCGATAACTGATATTTACTGATATGTGTGCACACACATTTACCTTTCTGTGATGGTTAAATCTTGTAAAAGTTTGTACTGAATGAAAACTATTCTAACTCAATTTTTCTAATGTGCATTATAGTCTAGACTTACACACCACTTTTTTTTTATTTTTTATCTCTGCTTCATTTAAAAAAAAAAAAACACAATCCTGGCTGCGATGCAGCACTGTCACATTAACATGACTGCATGACCAACCCCCTCACACCCCCCTCTTTAAACACAGGTATAAAGGGCAACTAGCTGGAAATAAACATTGGTTGTTAATATCAGCCCAGTTTTACATATCGGACCGATACCGATATGTTAAAAAACGACTAACATTGGCCGATACCGATGCTAATGCCGATATATCGTGCATCCTTAGTTTAAAATATAACAGAGTTTTATCCTGAGCCTTTGTTTGACCCTCATCCTTTGTCCTGGTATCAGTATTAATATTTTAGTTATTAAGAACTGTATACATAAAATGGTATGCACATTGAGTAAAACTGAATCCTTAGTTTAGTTTATATAATATTATATATTACATCTATTATTCAGGAAAAAGACACTTAGCTAATTAATGGTTTATTTGTGATTAACTGCTGTGATTTACATACTTTTTAATATTGCACCTTTAAACAACCCAGAGCTGTATGTTTAGAATCAGAAAATACGGAGGAGAAGAGGGCGACTTACTTTTACACTCACTACTATGCCTTAATTCCACCAGTAGATGTGTTATATTTTCCCAGTTTATCGAGCAGCACATTTTTCTGTCTATTGGACCGGCTACAGGAATGAAAAAAATGTTGGTGATCTAAAGAATCTATTAATGTGTTGAGCTACTTTTGGAATAAATGCTTTGATTTTGACTAAAAAGGACCACATATTTTCAACATCATAGTTTAAATCCATGCTGGAAGCTCACAGAGAGGGTTCCAACTCTTTTCTCTCATAGCCAGAGCTGTAGGTCAGGTGAAAGTTTCTCATGATGACCCTGGTGATGCTAATTACATTAAACTTCCACCTCACATCTCCCTGGGAGAATAAGTGATTAGCTGTAACTTACAAATAGCCCATTCTGACTCAGCATTCAGGTTTTAATGCTAACGGTGGCCTGGGTTATGCAGCTGATGTGGAGTAAAATACAACAAATCTGACTGTTAAATCTAATGTCATTTCGGGGCTCACTGCATCTCTTTAGCAGACATCTACTTCTAAATATGTGTTTTGGTGAGAAAGAAAACAGGCTGTTCAGAAAACAGGACCAGGTCTAATGACATGCCTGGAATTAGCCTTTATATAGGCTGCATATTTTGATTCAGTTCAGGGAGCAGATTTGTTATTATAACGAGCAAGTTCATTGTATGGTTTCACTAAGGCTGAAAAGACAGTTTTACTCACACTTTTACTCACACACCTCACCACACTGCATCCACAGAAAAATAAAAGATGATGCTGTCCCTGACGCCTCACAGTGGAGTGGATAATGACCGCTGAGAGGAAGAAAACAAACACTTTACTGATTAGGTCACGGGGCAAACAATTAAACAGGTCTATGCGTTGATACCTTCTTCTTCTCCATTCAGCTTTACCCTTTCCAGGGTCTCCACAGCGAGCCACCTGTCTCCGTCTAACATCTTCTGCATCTTCTTCTCTCACACCAACTATCTTCATGTCCTCTTTAACTCCATACGTAAATCTCTGGTCTTTTTCTAGGTCTAGGCCTTCTGCCTGGCTGTTCCAGCCTCAGCATCCTGCTGTCGATGTCCTCACCATCCCTCATCTTGTCCAAACCATCTCAGTCTGGACTCTCTGGCTTTATCTACAGAACATCTATCATGATCCGTCCCTCTGATGTTCTGATCCTGATCCTCTCCATCGTTGTCACTCCCACAGAGAACCTCAACATTTTCCTCTCTGCTGCCTCATGTCTCTACCTCGGTGTCTCTGTCTCTAAACCAGACATCATCGCTGGTCTTCTATACCTTTCCTTTCATTCTCGTTGAGACTCTTATCACCCAACACACCTTTCTCTTTTCAATTTACTCCTTTCTTTTCCATTCCAACCTGCTTGAACACATTTCTTCATCTCTTTTCCACACTCGCCGTTGCTCTGGACTGTTGACCCTAAGTGATTAAAATCCTCTACCTTCTTTTTCTCTGCTCTCTGTAATCTGACGACTCCACATGGGTGTCATTAATACACACATCATGTGTCTTTTGCAGTGATCTTCATCTAAAAATCATTAAAAATAGGCTTCAAAAACATTTTATGTGGCAATTCGAGACTCCTTAGCTTAACGCAAAGCTTTAGAATACACTTAGAACATACCTTTTTGGTCCAGTTTTATAAAGTGAATTACTGTTGAAAAATCATATCAACAATATCATTACTTTTGTAATCAGAGTCGATTTACCGGTCGATCTACGTTCCTACCCTCATCTATGGTCACGAGCTTTGGGTCGTGACCGAAAGAACGAGATCCCGGATACAAGCGGCTGAAATGAGTTTTCTCCGTAGTGTGTCTGGGCTCTCCCTTAGAGATAGGGTGAGGAGCTCAGTCATCCGGGGAGGACTCAGAGTAGAGCCGCTGCTCCTCCACGTCGAGAGGAGCCAGTTGAGGTGGCTCGGGCATCTGGTCAGGATGCCTCCTGGACGCCTCCCTGGAGAGGTGTTCCGGGCATGTCCCACCGGGAGGAGGCCCAGGGGAAGACCCAGGACACGCTGGAGGGACTATGTCTCCCGGCTGGGAACGCCTTGGGATTCCTCCTGAGGAGCTGGCCCAAGTGGCTGGAGAGAGGGACGTCTGGGCCTCCCTACTGAAGCTGCTGCCCCCGCAACCCGACCCCGGATAAGAGGAAGAAGACGGACGGACGGACGGTAATCAGAGTCTGAAGTTTGGGAACTCCCATCATGGAAGTAAAGTTCCTATAAATATACAAAATACAAAACAATTATATTCATGTTGAAAAATAAATATCTGGTGCCGTAGTTCTAATTTATTGTGTATTTTCTCTCATCCACATGGGGTCAGTATTATATACCCTGTTATATACATGCATTTGTCCTTCTCTTAATAAGTGGTGCTGTTGTTACTAGAATCTGTTTAGCATTAACAAGACCATGTCCTGCCAAATTCTGGATATTGATCACCATCAAGTGCCGCTGGTAGCGTCTCCTTGACGGGATAAAAAAGGGTTTGTTAGCCACCACTTATTGGCCTGAGCAATGCTCAGAACAAATGAGTGTCAAAATGTACAGCCAAGATCTACAGAGAAGAAGAATAAACTTACACAAACTGTGGTATTCTTTTGGAGCCATTTTACATTAAATGTAAAATATAAATACTACAAAATTGCTTCAAAGTGCAGCAATCATTGTGCAACTGCAATTGCAAAACACCATCAGCCAGAATGAGCTGAGCTCCGTTCAAGTTTATCTATAATATAAAAAAAAGTTTTATTGTTTAAGCTTGAACCTTAAAACTAACAAAACCTGTTATTATCATAAGATAGGATACATTGTACAAATTCTGCATATAGCTTGAATGACATTTAAATAACAGAAAAACATGTTTCTGTATAGGTTTTAATGTTGAGAGCTTCCTTCTTATTTGGTATCTCACAAATGTCACTCTCAAGACCACTAAGCTTTAATTCCATATAATTTCCCCTGATCCCAATTTTAATTTGTAATAACCTAAGATAAGATGGTGTCCCTTTAACCACAATAAGGAAGTAAGTAAATAAGTAAGACATTTAAGCCTTTCTCCTAATCCTAATGTAGTTGAAAATTTATATGTAGTCTTGTTTTTGAAAATAAGAAACCCTGCATCATTTGTTTTCCCTGTTTTCATCTTTTTTACATTTAACAGTTTCAACAAATACAAATATTCGGCTGTAATAATCTAACCTGCTGTTCATTATTAAATTAATTCAAAATCCGGAATGTCAGTTGAAGCTTTTAGATTAACAATATTTAGTATTTAGCCAGCCACAAGTGCTCAAATATGTTATTTAACAGGGTGAAGTCTGTACATTGCCTGCTTCAATGTCAGCCAGTCTCTCTGAATATATTAGACAGTAAATTCTGAGTAAAGGCGTCTGTGCATTTTGAATAAACTTCCGTCTTCTCTGCCATCTGACTTCTGTCTGCAAAAAGACAAAATGCCTGCAGACTCCTGCTACTGCAGTAATACAACAAGGACTCTAGCTTCTAGAAACGCAGTGAACATTAAAATATATCATTGTAAATTTGCCAGAAGGTGGACGGTTAGAAAATATTTAAAATGCAACAACGAGATTGGGTCCAGATAAGACTTCATTTGGGCTCCAGTTCAGACAACAGTACGCCATTTTGGGGAATTTTGCTCTAAACTCTCATTGAGGTCATTGACCTCTCCTTTCTTTTTGCATCCTGGCACTTGCAGAGCTCCATACAGGCACAATGCTGCATGTGATCAGATGTGACACCAGCGCAGCACTTTTATCTGCACTGGTGGAGAAATTCAGCTAAATCAAATGAGACCACAGCAAAAAGTTTCATAAAGCAGAAGTTTCTGTGTTTTTATGGCTGAGTGGGAGAATAAAACAAAAAAACAAAAGCAGAATCTTAAAACCAGAATAAAAAGCCTGGAAACCACGTGCTGGCTTGTTAAAATAAGACCGGAATCTGGTTACAAACAGATGAAACCTAATTTGTCCCCAGTAAAACAATAATCTCCCTCAGACAGCTCACTTCTCTACTTCTCGTTTTAGCTTTAAGTCAACAGGATGTGCGCCAAAACCACAACAGTGAGGCGCAGACGAGCTGTGCGCGTTTCAACATGTTGCACTTGGGCCTGACACATTCAAATGCGCTGCAGTTTGAGCCGCGGCTGCCCACAACTGCTCAGCATGCTCCCATTTTAAGATCAGATTATAGACACCACAGCCCCAGAGCACACCTGGAAAGAAACAAGTGCATGACAGGACTGTCTTAGGTGTTTTTTTGTTTTTTTTTTTAACAGACGTATTTCATGACCATCAGACGAGGAAAATGTGGGGCATGTAAATAGGGGTGGGCTGTGACGAGAGGAACAGGAAGAATAGAGCTGAGAGACAAGCGGCTGCAATACACAGACGGGGAGATCTTGTTACGCTGGTATGTGAAACGCTTCACAGCCGAGTTTTTATGTCTACCTAAAGATATTGACAAGAGACGGACCAAAAAAAATGCTGTACCCCATCACTGGTCACTTCAAGAGATGATATTGTGAGGAGATAAAGTCCAAACAACAAAGGTAAGAACAAATTTACTTAATTTACCTTTAGTTAAAGTAACCTTCATGGGAGAACATCAAAGGGAGGATCTCCTAAAAAGAAACTAACCGTGATATAAATGTGTAACTAGTCTACAGTAATCGTTTTTGACCACGTCACTCGTGTTTGTTGTCAAAAAGCCAACAAAAGTGTACATTGTATAGTTCTGTGTAAAGAGGCAAAAACCCGCCGAACTGGTTTACGACATTTTTTTTTTAACGAGGGACAAACAAAGGACCTCAAAAACAAGTCGGTAAACACCTGCCCGTCTGTTAACACTGTGCGCTGTCTGCCCCTTTACCACCAGAACAGAACCTTTTTTTATAATTAAGCCTCTGCTTTGTGTATCTTCCTGTCAGAGTTAAACCGAGACGATGATGGATTATACAGAGACCAAAGTTGAATATTCTGTAGAGGAGCTGCTGGAGCCACTGATCATCACCGAAGACGGGGACACAACCACCGAGGAGGCAACAAGCAGTTCAGATGCCATCTTGCGAAGCTGTGGCGAAGACTCTGCTCTCGGAAATAAAGAGGAACCCTCTGGGGACGACGAGAATAATGAAGCTGTGGCGAGTAGTGAAATGCACTCAGAGGAGCTAAAGTTGGAAAAGCAGCAGAGCGACGCAGAGAAGGAGGGTTCAGATGAGCCCAAAGCAGAGCTCGATAAACAGGAGGAGGATGAAAACAGAGATGATGGACTAAATTTAGATAAAACTGGGGAGCAGCAGACACAAGCCGGCGAGACAGACGACCAAAAGGTTGAAATAAAGAGATTAAAGTCCTCCGAGCAGCAAACTGAAGGGGAAAAACAGCAAGACGAAGATTCAAAAAAGGTGGGTTCTGATTCTGATTCTGATAAAGTCTTAATTAGTAGGTCAGACATTAAGCAGAGTGCTCATCTATTATGCCGTTGACTTTATCAACTAGCCGTACTCCACGGCGTGGAAAACACACACGGTCGTTGTGGAAAATCGTCAGATTTACGGACGATGCGGGATTACGTAGGAGTGGAGGGAACTCTTTTGCTGCGCCAACAATCATTGTGTGCCACTCAGTCAGAAACCTCTCCCTCTCTCTCTGCTTCTCTCTCCACCTTCCCCACCTACCCGCCTCCTCTCAGGCCCACCGGTTAACCCCTGACTTCCCGGACTCGCTGTTCGAGCTGCTCTGCACCCTGCAGGAGGGCAGGCGGCTCAACGACCAGCGATGCTCCTTCAGGCTGGAGGGGGGCTTCGCCAGGAGGAGGTGCCACTCGGAGCCCAACACCAGGAAACCGGCACACAGAGGTGGGAGCGTGTTCGTAAGGTTCCACCGAAACCGATGAAGCAAACCAGCTGTTTCAGCTGTTTCTCTGACACGCCTATGACTCATTTCTATATAAAAAAAAGAAAAAGAAACCTAAGCGGTGTTGCCCTTCTTGTTTCTTCCCCTTTCAAAATTGAAAGTCTTTGCAGAATTACCTACTAAATCTTTTCTCTGTGTCTCTCTCTCTCTTTTTCTTTCCAGTTGTCTTTTCCTCCATGACTTCACTGCAGAAAGAAGAGTTTTTTGACCTGGTTGCAACAGCGCAAGCTCGCCGGCTGGACGACCAGAGGGCACAGCTGAGGAGTTCTCTGCCACCCAAGCCAAAATCCAGAAGTTTCAGGGGCAGCTTGAAGCAGCTGTCTTTAATGAAAAAACCTGAACCGGTTCCTGTCCCCAAAGAGGATCTGTATGATATGATTCTGACAACACAAGTAAGAAGGCTTTGGCCTTAAGCAGTACTGGAATATTTAACGTAGAGGTCTTTCTCTTTTTCCTGACTGCCTCCTTTTTGCTGTAACCTACAGGCTCAGGGCAGACTGGAGGACCAGCGCAGCCGGGCTCCTGGCCCCATGGACGATGAAGACTTCTTCTCCCTCCTTCTAAAAGTGCAGGGTGGGCGAATGGATGAGCAGAGAACTGAACTGCCACGCTTGCTGAAAACCTGAGACATAAAATAGAAACTCTGTGGCCAGCTGTGAAATCCAACAAGTGTTTTAGCCTTTTTTTTTTTTGCTTTCATTTCATGTATAAGCAGGACTTTCTGAGCCTTAACTCCTCCTGAATGTTAGTCAGTGTTAAAGTTATCAAGACTGGAGCAAAAACGCTAATGTTTGAGCCACAAAGCTTTCCGATTAAGAGCAGCAACACATAATGCACCCTGTACTTAGAGGGATGTTAAAGGTTACTTTCTGAAGCATAAAGGTTACTTCTTGAGACCTAAAGTTTTTTTTTCAGAATATAGTTAATTTCTAGATTAGATATATTACTTTCTAAAGCTCAGGGTTTATGTGAAAGTTTATGTTCCAGAATATAGAGGTTACTTTCAGGGTCTTACTTTTTAAGACTTGTGGGTTATTCTTTGGACATTACAGATTACTTTCCATGATTTATAAGTCACTTTCTCAGAACTTACAGGATACATTTTCTGCAACCTACTTGTACGTTTACTTTTTGTGAAGTTCTGGGAAGATACCTTGAAAGTTTTGATAAGTAACTTCTAAGATCTGGAAAGTAACCTCTAAGTTCCTCAATGTACTTTCTGTTAGAAGATTCACGTCGCAGAATAGTCCATGAAAGGGCTTCTTATGTTCTTTGAATATACTGTGAATTTTGGAAAGTAACCTGCGGGCTCCATAAACGTAACCTCTAAGTTCATGTAAGCATTAGGTTACATATCTCTTATAATGAGAGCCCAGTTTAAGGAGGCATCTCTTAAGTTAACGAACATAACCTTTAAATTTCATCAAGCAACCCAAAGGTTGTGGAGAAAATAACTTCCTATTTGCTGAAAGTAACTTCAAAGTTTCAGAAAGTTCCAGGTTACATGAAACAGCTTGGTCAGTGAAAGAACCCAATTAGCTCTAACAACTAAATAAAGCCGCATGCAGTGTAGAATGGTTCGCACCTCAGCGCCGCTCCGGCTTGAATCATGACCATGGACCATTGCCACCTTCATGCCTCCAGCGAGCGTGCCACTCAATTCCACAAACAGCCACTGAGCAGGACCTTAAACAAACCTTTTTTCAGTGAGGGTCAGGCTCCATCCCAATACAGCTCCTAACTCCCGTTCCTTGACCTCTCTGGACATTTTCGTTCATTTCTTTGAGGTGGGCTGTGCTTACACGTCATGTCACAGAAAGGATTGTGGGATACCTTATAGCTCTTTGGAGCCGGTAAGGGGCATCGTGAGGTTCCTGGGCTGAACTAGCCGCAGGAGGAAGCATATAGGCTCCTTTTCCTACCTCCTTTCTTACTGACGGCACTATTCGGACAGCACTTATCATGGCGACCGCTGACACACTTCCACTTTGGCTAAAGAGTCTTTACTCTATGAGGGTGTTCGGATGGAGCCTCAGTTACACTCTGGTGAGCTGTGGTTACGTCCGGCTTGGTGGTGAAGGATTAATGAACACTCCCTGTATCATAGTCAATTGGGTTCAGATCATATATGTGGAAATTAAAACCAAACATGCGGCCACGGTGTGACATCGGATTTTGCCATGACGCCATAGTTACAACCTCTGGCAAAAAGTGTTAGTACTTGAGATCAAGTTCCACAGATTTGACTTCTTTCACTGGGCACAGGGTAATGTTTATTGGTCAAGATGGTCAAAATGGACCTTCCAAAGTAAAAAAACAAAACATAAACACTTCCTGTTCTCAAGGGGCGGGGTTTAGGTGATTGTCAGCATTTAATCGTGGAGTTTTGTTTGGAACCAGATCTGGAGCTGCATTGTATATCTTTGACTTTCTCTGTTGAAGCTTTAACACTTTTAGTTGTAATAGCAACAAGTCAAAGTTTGCGGGCTGGCCATGAACCTTATACATCCACGAAAATTCAGGATTTTGAGAACTTTAGATCCCACGTGCCTTTTGAGCAAACTCAGCAAATTTTGAGCCAATTGATTGAAACATCTAAGAGGAATTCAATCAAATGCAGAGCCTAGAAATGGTTAAAATGCAGTCAAGATTGAAAACTCGATTCAAGATTGCTGACTTCCTGTTTTTGTTGTAGAGCATGGGCACAAGACAGTTGTTGCAAGATCTTGGGAAGTTCTACAGGTCTACAAAAAAATTCCATACTTTTCGAATAAAGTAAGTTAAAAGAGGAAAGGTGTTTTTCTGAGTAACCTCTAAGTTTTGGAATGTTGCCTCTAAGTGGGAGAAAATACCAAGTTACAAAACTTCTTGTAGTATTACAATGTCCCAAAAAGTAACCTTTAGTTTCTGAGGCTAGTGACCCGTCAGTTTTTGAAAGTACCCTTTAAGTTCTCACAACGATCCTCTACATTCTCTACACAAATAATGCCTAAATTCAAGAAAAGTCACATTTGCGTTCCAAGAAAATAATCTGTTTAAGTAACTAAAAAACTGAATTGTGAGAATGGAGGGCTTGTATTATGCATTGCTACAAAAATTGTTTACTTTTTTGTAGTGTTTTCTCTCTTTCTTTTCTGGCAAATGCGATCAGTAGACGAGCTTCTTTGGATGTTGAGGAGAAGGTCTTTGTACAGCGATCAAACACAGCAGAACTACTGAGGAGATTCCTTAAAGTCATGTAGTGTTTATGTGATATATCGGAAAGTTTTCTTCCAGAATAAACCAAATGTGCATTTCAGCCACCTAGATTTGTCAGTTTGGGAAATTTCTTTGTAAAAAAATAACACAAGAAGGATGAAAATGTATAGTTATGGGAGCAAATTTTGCCAAATCAAGAAAGGAATTGTCTTGTGGCCTGTAGTACCAAAGAAAGAGAAGTTATCATTGAGAACCCTAATTAAGAAACAAACATATTAAATAGGGGGTGAAACATCATCAGTAAATGTTTAAATGTCTTAATAATTAAAACAAAAACACCACAATGTGGTGTATCTTTTTACTGTGTCAGTTCTCTCCAATTAAATACATTGAACAAAAAAAGACTAAATCACTGGATTTCTTCAGCAGCAAAGCAGTGTGTTGGGGAGGGGATCAGAGACTGGCTCCAGTGAGGATTATTATATATAATAAAGCCCCCATCAGCTCTCATTTAAGTAATTTTAAGAAAATTGTGGAAAATAAAACAGCAGTTCTGTTGATTATTAACAGTCATTCCCCTGCGAAGGGAACATTTCCTGAAACCTGAGGAAAACATCCAGTTGCACATGAATGTCATCATTCATGATGGAACAACAACAGTGATTATGTGCCTCTTAGGAACCAAGTAAGGCAAAAAGATAAATATATTAATATTTAACTGGTTAAATGGAACACTTATTGGTCTTATCTCTGACCAACTTTTTGAGTTTTACAGTTCACAGTTCCTTAATTCAATTCAGTTTAATTTATATAGCACCAATTTACATCACATCATCTCAAGGCAAACTTCATCAGATCCTCCAGGTTGGTGAGAAAGTTTCCTCTCTAAGGAAACCCAGCAGGTTGCATCAAGTCTTTCCAAGCAGCATTCACTCCTCCTGAAAGAGCGTAGAGCCACAGTGGACAGTCGTCTGCATTGTTGATGGCTTTGCAGCAATCCCTCATACTGAGCATACAGGAAGCGCCGGTTTATCATTATAGATGCAAACAGCAGATAATTTCTAAATACGAAGAAAAAAACTGTTACCCCATCAAAAATCTTAGTCACAGCTAAGAATTTTCAAATGGCTGTTAAGTTTATTGATATGCATTTTATTTTTATTTTTTTATTTTTTTTTATTTTTTTTTTTTTTTTTTTTTTCCCAGTGTCCTGTCTAGCACTATGGCAATAGGAATTGATATCTCAATGCCAGATGGAGCTCGACAGATTTTGCTTTTACAAGTGGAGCAAACAGCTTTCGCCATAGTGCTCCACTTGATTTATGCTTGTAAATAGCTTTATTATGATTCCTGCAAGGAGAATTTCAAATTATATGGACATGACAATGGGAGAGTAAAGGAAGAGCAAAAAGTGAAAGAAAAGAAAAAAAAAGAGTAGAGGTGAAAGAAAGAGGAGATAAAAGGAAGAGAATGATAAAATGTCCTCTGTCTGCTCCATCACCTGGAAAGAGACACAAAAAGAACAGCACAACCAACAGACATAAAGCAACAGATACACTCTAATAACACCTAGATGCCATTACTAAATCATATATATTATTATGTAAGCTGACATGTGTAATGTGATATTTGAAAAAAGAAAGTGACACAGCATAAATAAATAAATAAATAAATTATAAGATTACTGTATATAAGTGAACACTTAATACCTGGGACCCAGCACCAGTGGGAGATGTGAAAGTGCACTAGTTTAGGTGAAGATTATCCAGAAATAGCTTGATAGTGATTGTGGAGAACCAAAGACCCACCTTCCCCGAGCACAGAGGCAGGCGTCAGGGGACCCGTAACCCCGGACTCCCAAAGGGGTCCCTAAAGCAGGTCGCCCAGGAGGGGCCGACACAGGATATCTGCAACCCCCCCCCCCCCAAGGAAGGAGCAGAGACGACCCCGAGGAAATCCCCAGCCACCGCAATGCCGACGCCCTCAAGAGCCGCGGAGACGAGCCCGTGGGCTCCGCCGGCAGCCAGCCCCGCTGAAGTGGTCCCGGCCATGGGCCCTGAGGGCCAGAGGCCCCAGGGGCGCCCCGCCCCCGCGACGAGGGCCCCGGCCACCCCCCGGGGGGCCAGGCCCCGCGAAGAGGCCGCCAGGAGCGGGCCGGCGCACGCCCGGGAACCCGCCCCAAACCCGAAGCCAACTAATGCGCCAGGGGGGCCAAGGCGCCCGCCAACGAAGTGGAGGAGGGCAGGACGTGGGGGGATGGGCTCCGCACCTATCGGAGACTTGAGATGTTCTTGGGAGAGGGAGCGGACCACACCCATACCTGAAAAAAAAAAAAAAAAACTCATTCACCCCATCCCTCCCTTGTGCCCCACTCGCCACACACAGAAAAAAAAAAAAAAAAAAAAAAAAAAAAAAAAGACGCTGTACACACATTCCCACATAACACTCACATCCAACACTGACCAAAGGGGGGGGGGGGACACCCCAAATCGACTATACGACTGCTTGTGCCCGACCCCCGGCCCCGGCCCCCGACCAGACGCCCCCCGGACCGGGCCCCCCCAAGAGGGCGGGCCAACACGACCCGCACGAGCCACCCGGCCAGAGCCCCCCCCTCCCCCTAAATACCTAATAAACCCACTCCCTCCCCCCACCTTACCCTTGCCATCCCTGCCCCCCGCCCCCTGGGGGGAGCGGAGGCATCAGCCCCAGACCTGGCAGGCCGCTGACTGCACACCGCAGCCCCCCGCCAAGACCCCGGACACAGTGGCCCGCACCTCCTCCAGGCCCCAGACTCCTTGCCTCCATCGGAGAACGGGGGTGTGCAGAAGACCCCGACCCTCCCTACGCCTGCTCAAATGTTGTGTTGTTGCATGTTGTTCTCAAGTGCGTTTAAAAACTGGGAGCGCCGAAGGGGATGCACGGCACAGCCCACCCCCCTTTCGGAAGGTAGCTGTTGCCAGCGCACCCCTTCCGTGTGACTGCCCAGAACCCTCAATGTCTAAGTGGGAGAGGAGGTGAAGGGAGCCGTCCGAGGTGAGGCCCACACAACATAAGCCCCCTCCCAGACGTCTTCCCCCCACCCCCCCCCCCTACCATGGCCTATATGAGTGTGTGATGTGAAAAATGTTTGAAGTGAAAGTGTCTAAGATGCAAAATAAAATTGGGGAGAGGGGCGTCACCAGAAAGTGGCAACCTCCAGTAACGCCCCCTCCCTCATGACCTGCATGTGTGGCGGCGTGATGGAGCAGGCAGAGGGAGGAGTCCGGGGATGGGGAGCAAATGACTGGGAAGCCAACCCAGGGAGCCAGCTCCCCTACTGACTCCAATAGGCACCCCCGCTCCCCGAAAGCCCCACCCAGAGAAGGGGGCCTCGCCAGCGGCACCACCGTAGCCCGGGGGCCAGGGAGAGGCCGCAGGGCCCGCCAGCCAACCACCCACCAGGACCAACACCTAAGCCCCCCCCAGCCCACCCACCAAGCCTACTTAAACTAAATAAATAAATAAATAAATAAATAAATAAATAAATAAATTAATAATAATAATAATAATAATAATAAGAGGGGGGGACCCTGGCCAGCCGGCCCGCACGAGCCACCCCAACCCCACCCCCCAGGTGAAACCCGCACCGGAAGACGACACAGACCAGGACCGGGACAGGGGGCCGGACACAAGCCCACCAGAACGTCAACCCCCCCCAACCCCCCCCCCCCCCCCCCCCCCCCCCCCCACCCGTGGATTTAATCCCTCCCCAACACTAACGTTCAAACAACTCACCATACATTCGACAGTAGACATCCAGGCTGGGTAGATCCCTACTCCCCCTCCTTTCCCCCTCCCCCCACTGGCAGAGTGCCTTTCCAATAAAGGAGAAGAGCATCTGCCCAGAGGTGTTAATGACCATGCCCCCCTACCAGCTCAACGGGCCCCGAGACCCCCCAGCGCACCAGAGGCCCCGTGCAGGGGCGGACACCCGGGCGCGCGCCGGCCCACACCAAAAGCGGCACACCCCCCGGAACCGGAACCCCCGAGGCCCCGCCGGGGCCCGCGCCCGAGGGCGGCGCGCCCCAGGGACCCCAGACCCCCAGACCCACCCCGGCCCCACCCAGCGGCAGCACAGCTACCAGGTCAGTAACCTACGTCCGTCAACACGCAGCTCCCAAAGAGCGCCGCAAGCGGCTGCTGTAGGCCACCCGTAGGCCTCCCAAACCCCTCCCAGATGGGGGCAACAGACCCCGGAGCCGGATCCACCAGGCGCCCTACTCCAAGTGCCCCCAGGGCCCCAGGAACCCCTCCATCCAGCCACTGCGCCCTGCAGGAAGCAACCCACCGCCCCCTATTCCACTAAGTGATGGTGTTGATCAGAGGAGCCCATGATATGCATTTTAAAATAGACATTTTTAATAGGTAATAATCCAAATAACATGCTCAATAAGCTCCACCAAAGTTAAATGTTTTTATTTTTGCTTTGTAGTATTTAGTGTTACACAGAGCGTGGTTGTGACTCATCACAAACTGATCCAACTGTTTGAGGCACAACATGCGTTCTTCATCGCTGCAGGCAGTGATGAAGGCCACCTCGCGTCAACACCTTCAGCCGGTCCTGTGGAAACTGGTGACCTTCTCTGCTCCGCGTCCTTTCACCTCAGAGGAAACCCGTTTGAGGAAGTAGTCCTCGGGCTACGCAGGCAGGGAGGCGGTCAGAGGTGACGAGAGGATGCCGTGTCACTTCCTCAACGGGAGGCGAATTAGGCCGTGATATCAGCTCTCTGACCAACACCTGCGCTGCTCAGTGCAAGCGGGGGAAAAAAAGGGGAAGAGAGCATGCAACACGTGTGAAGCTGCACATTTCAACAAACGTTATGAAACAGGAAAAGCTTAGGCTGATTAAGTTCCACTTTTAGGACGAATGTGTTAGAAAGTGCTCGTCCAAGAGTTGGGTGTTATTGTCAGCCAGTTTGTTCCTCATCAGGAGATTTAAAGGTCACTCGTCAAAAAAAATAAATAAATAAAAGAGATGGCGGTCAGGTCAACACGCCTTTGTCTTTATTTGTGGGACGACTGTGGCTCAGTGGGTAGAGCAGCTGTCGTGCAATTATAAGGTTGTGGGTTTCGACTCCAGCTTCCCCCCGCCTGTCACATGTCGATGTGGCCCCGGGTAAAACGCTTCACACCAAGCTGCCGACCACTCTGCATATTCATGTATGACTGTGAGTGCGATGGGGTGAATGTAGCTGTAGTGTAAAGGGCTTTGGCTTGTCAGTAGGACCAGAAAAGTGTCGTATAAATTCAATTCATTTACTTGTGGGATTTATAAATCACTTTGTTTCACAGCTGTGTTTAATTTGTCTCTCTCTTCTCAATTTTCATCATGTAGAAACATTAAAACAGTACAGCAAAATCTTTCAATAAAACAAGATAAAAGCTATTCTATATATATATGTTTGTGTGTGTGTGTTTAATATATTTGTTTTTATGTGTTGCTACAACAAACTTTTGGCGGCTTGTAACCATAGTAACCATGTGCAAGCAGCGCAAAAATATTTGAAAAAAACGCAGGTTGACACAGCACAGATAACATCACACATAAGATGTGCTAAATGCAATAAGTAACAGTGTAGGCAGTGTTTGGGCAGAGGCTACAATTATTTTATGTGTGTGTATTTGGACTCAGAATACACATTTACTTTGTTTTTCCTCTTTTATATATATATATATATATATATATATATATATATATATATATATATATATATATATATATATATATATATATATATATATATATATATATATATATATATATATATACACTGCTTATACTGTAGCCTGGGTTTGATATTATTGTATAAGTAAGCACGTCATGAGCATTGTACGATCCAGAGTCAATTTCCTCGTTCACTTAGTCATGCAATTTTGTTTATATATATATATATATATATATATATATATATATATATATATATATATATATATATATATATATATATATGTACGATCCAGAGTCAATTTTCTCGTATCCGTACACATACCTGGGAAATAAAGCTATATATATAAATAATAATAATGTCCAGCTCCAAGGCAAGCTGAATGGTGCTCTGGATGCTGTAGTCATACCAAACACATTTGCTTTACTAAAGGGGGCTTCATACCTACAAATCCTCCCTTGATGGCCAACCGTGGATGATTTCATTTTTTGCTGTTAAAATGTTATGTACAAACTGATGGCACATAGACAGAGGAAGAGGGAAAGAAAAGTAACAAGGAAGAGTTAAAAAAAGGCAGAGATACATAGAAAAGGTATAGACAAGTGTTAGATTTGGCCTTTTGTTATTGTGTTTAAAGCTATATTAGTAATTTGCTTGTTATTAACTGTTTTTGAACGAACATTAGACTTATATTGAATAGTTATTAACTGTGTTTGCATTGATATTAGACATATGCTGGTTAGTCTGTGTGACAGCATCCATTTAATGTGTTTTTATAATATTTCAAGGAGACTTTCATTGTATTCAACATTGTATTCTTTTGTATTGAGACATTTTTCGCAGGGCCGAGGAGCAGAGTAGGAACATTCAAGGTCTTCTCTCTCACTGTAGGTCTGTTGCAATTAGATACACCCCAGAGACCAACACACGCACACTTTTGTATATTCCCCTGAAAGAATGTGCAGAGGCTGGCCTGCACACTGTGTTTGCACAGAACCAATTAGATCACGTTGTGTGCCCAAGTCCAGCCAATTGTACGGCGCGCGCTCGGCCCAAGAAGATAAATATGTATTGTATTCAGATGACGAGGCTCTTTCTACGGATAGAGTCCAGCGCTGTACAACTTTATATGTGGCCAAAATTAATTAGACGCTGGCTTCTGTGAACTTAAGACTTTAACTCCTTTCCTCCGACTGCCAACGAAAGAACTGGGTAATAGATGAAGATAAAAAAAAAGAATTGCAAAACCTGACAGCCAGCTACAGCCTCTATAGTGGAAACTGAAAACCACAATAACCTGCAAAGAAACAAAACTAACAGAAAAAAAACAAACAAACAACAACAGCACAAGAATGTGAAACAAAACTGTTTTTACTGCATTATCAGAATCAGAATAAGAATCAGACATACTTTATTAATCCCAGAGGGAAATCTACATTATGAGTGGATAAGTGTGTGTATGCACATGTGGTTTAGGTCTTACATAAACTGCGCTCAGTGATATATATATATATATATATATATATATATATATATATATATATATATATATATATATATATATATATATATATATATATATATATATATCAATTTGCACCGTTATCATCACACATTATCATCACACTAGCATTACTATTTTGCACTGCCATTGTTGCCAAACTTTTAAAATCCATATAAAATGTACACAACTCAAAGTTTACTGCATTTTTGCACCATATTACTTTGCACTGCACTTAACTTTTTCATATCAATGCCTTTTTGCACCCTAAACACGGTGGAACATTCTGCTGCACATTTCTCCTGCACTGTTACATTCTGATCACTGCTGCACTTTATATTGTGATGTTGTCTTATTCCAGCTGCAATCTCACTACACTGTCGTAAACTGTATGCAACGAAATGCCGTTTTGTATACACTCTCTTCATACAAAATGGCAATAAAGTTTGTCTAAGTCTAATTTTATCTAATTATATCTATACTTATGCTGAAACCTCAGAGAATACAGAAAACAGAAAATAGGTTATATTATATTATATTATATTATATTATATTATATTATATTATATTATATCATATTATATTATATTATATTATATTATATTATATTATATTATATTATATTATATTATAGAAAGGAGCTTCCTGAAAGCTGATCAGTGGTCACATGACTAGCTCCTGGGACTTTTTATGAAGGGGACCACGGCAACCAGGAAGAAAACAACCAGATTTACCAGTGAACAATACATCGAAAACAAACTACTAAGCTTCTACAGTATTTTCACTCATTTCCATTTCCTCTCGCAGAGCCGTCTCGTGGAGCCGGGGGCCGTTTCCGGTCGCGGCTCGTGGGGGAGTGATGACGTCACCGCCTTCTCCTGCGGCTTTAGCTTGCAGCAGCTCGGCTCTGCCCAAAACCAGGATGTGGATAAAAACGACAGACTGCACAGAAACTAATGGCTGTTTGCGCTTCATGTGAGAATCTGTCAAGGACGACAGTAAGGAGAACTTAGTCAGAGGTGTGTATAAACCGGACTAAAGCAAACCAAAGCGGGCGTCATGATAGATTAATGGTTATTATTTACAGCGGAAGTTTAGGATTCAGCAGCTGCCGTGATTAGGCGGAGAGTTACTAAAACTATGTGCTAAGTTGATTCAGAGGAGGCAGACTTTGTGTAATTCTTTTAGTTTTGGAAAGTTGTGTTAATCACCCTTTTCATTTCAGAAGGAAAGGTCGATTCGCCAATAGCTCCGTGATGAAAATCCAGTTTAACTCCTGGCACAAAATCACAGCAGTGAAAGCTTGCAGAATGTCCCAGTTTTAACGTTTTAAGCGTTAAAAGATATTTGGTTTTTGTGTGCAGCTTGTCTAGAACAGGGTTCTGTAACCAGCGAGTGGCTCTTAATTAAAATGACAATGTTTTTCTATATAAATATATACACATGCAGGTTTGGACAGTTTTTCATCTTTTTGGTTCATTGAATAATTGCATCCAGTTTCCTTATTGACATTAAAGTAGCAGTAATATTTGTTCACAGCCATCTTTCTTGTCATTAGATTGGAAACTATGTTCCTCCTTTTACAGAGGTTTCCACAAATGTCAGCATCTATAGGGGAAACTTTATCAATCCTCTTTTTGTTAACTTTTCTGTTTTAAAATAGAAATACAATTGTGATTCTTCAAAAAAAATGCATTAGTTTTGTTTTTTTCAAAAGGTCATGTAACATTTGCGGCTCTAAAGTAATTTTATTTAGCTGGACCAAGGTAAAAAATGACTCTTTTGTTTGTAAAATTTGCAGACCCCTGGTCTAGAAAGATTAGGAGATGTTGCTTTTAAATCCTTCCTGGTCACATTTAAATAACTCAGTTGGTCTTTTCAAAGTACAATGACTTGGTCTGAATTCCTTGTTAATTTGCCCTCACAGCCCCTCTTGCTGCTCTGAAGTGCATCTGAGCAACTTGTACACCACCCCATTCTGCTGTTCTTGCAGTTTAGCTGGAACCAAACATGATGAACAACCAAACATTTTCATTTATGCACTTCTTGAGCTTGGACTACGTCCCTGTGCACTATTATTGTTAATTTTTTTAAACCTGGGAATAGAGAAAACGGAGTGGATTGAAGAATATGACCCAAACAGAATATAAAGATATCTTTGCATCTCCAGGAGAGACTATATTCTACTTTTATGCACTCCTAGAGAGTCCAAGTGCACAACAAAAAGTATTTTTTGCGTGATATGTCCCCTTTAAGAAATGAAAAGAAGAAGTAAGGCTGACACTGTTGAACAAAACACTATCTGAAAGTCCCGTCGACATTAACAAAGCCCTGAAACAGGATCTGAGAGAAACATCACCCTCACTAAATTATTCCGTTGTTCGCTGAAACGGCTTCATAAATCATCTGGGAGGAAGATCAGCAGTCCTGAAGTCAGTCTGGAGGACGGGAAACTGGGATAAAATAGTTTAAACTTGACCAGATTGCATACGATTTGGACTGCAGCATTGCTGAAGGAGTGGGGGAGTGTCACGGTGGACAGTGCAGCCTGTATCCAGAGAAGAAATCAGAATTTTCGGAAAGAAGCTTGGAAAAGTTTCTACACCCTACTCTGCTTCACTGAAACTAAAACAAGAAAGAAAACCATTGAGAGACCAGGAAGTACTAAACACTGAAGATGGTAATATGTAAAACTGACTTACACTTTGTTAATATTGTGTAAACCCTGTTATATACCAGGTGAACAGCTCTAATTTGACCAGCTGCACCTCAATGGTGATACTTTTTGGTTTGTTACATGACCAATTTTATTGATTTGCTGTTTTCAAAAAGAAGTCTGTCTTCTGCAAAGTGAGCAGGTTTATGAACAGAAACTTTCATAAAGCTACTCTCAAACAGTTTGAACTGTTACTTTTTGCAAAATGCTTCTAAAGTGTGAGTTATAGAAATCTTTAAATCCAAGAGCATATTTTAAAAAGTCATTTAATGTTTAAGCATGGATAGTTTCAGAGTGTGGTAACTTTTTTGTTGTTGTTGATGAAAGCATTCACCTTTTCTTTTCAGATGCTTCTGCTCCTGTCCCTGCTGATTGTGTGTGCGCCACTAGGGGGCAACACATCCCCAATCAGCTGCTACAACGACCAAGGTGATGCTGTTGATTGGTAAATATTTCTTTGAGAGCCAAAATTCCCAGACAGCCGAGAGTTCAGTTAAGAGTTTAATATTCTTTTAAGCCTTTTTGCATTCATTCTCTGTCTCCTCTTTCTTTGTAAATGAGGTTTTACCTGTACAAACTGCCTAAAGAAGGAGGCAGAAAGCCTGCGGGGAAGGGTGAGACGTATTTATTGCTGGACAAAGGGAGTGAAGGATGGACCGAGGGGAAGGTGACGGTGAACGACACCAGGGGAGCTTTGGGGCAGACGGTTGGACAGCTGTACTCTCAGGAAAAGGTCAGCTTCCGTTCACGTTCCTTTTGATCGGCAACAGATCAAATGCTGATTCTAGAAATTGTGACTTTCACATCCCTTTCTTTAAAAACCCCAACAAAAAACACCTATGGTTCAAGATCAGCGTTTTTCTAAAATGAAGTATCAACAGTTTTCACTTCCTTCATAATCATGTGTTCAGATTATGGCAGCAGGTACATCATTTTGTTACCATCATGGAAATCTCATGAAAACAAATCTAGTTAAAGGTGAGGCTTAGAGACAGGCATAGAAAGCGGATGAGGAGATAAATCTTCGTCAGAATAATACTTTAGAATAAGGTTTTCACATCCAGTATCTTGTTTCTGCACCTGTAGTTTCTGCTTCTGCTCTTTTATTCCAACACACTCAAGGTTTCTCTAAGTTGTTGTTAAGGCTGAAAATAGACACATTTCTCTAGAGAATTTAAAGCTGAAGTTGCTGTTTGAAAAACACAGCAAACTTAATATTTTCAGACATATTTTCCATGTCTTTTATTTTCTGCTGTCAACTGGCCAAAGAAATATTAGTCTAGACTTAATTGGACCATTATACTAACCAAGGAATATTAAATTTGCATTTAGTATTCACCGTGTCTAAAAAAATAAAAACTAAGGGAAAAAAAATTTCTTTAAAAAAAGATTTGTATTCCAGATAGTTTTCTGTCTTACAGAGTCCTCTGTAATTATTGGCACCCCTGGTAAAGATGTGTGAAAGTGCTTTATAATAACGGGTTTTAATGGAGAATCAATGCTGCACTTGTGTAGCAGATCTGTTTTGTCTTCCTAACAGTCCGGCTCACTCTGAAGCGTGGCAATAAAACTTGTCCTCATCTGTTCTGTTTTCACTCAGTTCCAGTTGTCTTAAGACTTTTCATAGTTGCTCAAGACTGAAGATCTGGACACGTTTGTGCAAGACACGAATTTCTTCAAGGACTTCCATAATTTCTGAAAGTCAAAACACATCTGACTCACGTTTCATGTTTATGTTTTGAATTGTTTGTAACTTTGGAGAGCGGCTAAGAGAACTCAGCGTTACGCCACAGTCGTATCTCAGGGGAAACAAAAGCCATTAAGAATGTCATTATTTCTGATCAGGAGACTTTTTCCCCCACTGAGTAAATGTTCCTGAGTTAAATGATGGATTGAAGTAAACAGCCAGAGATTATGGGTACTGCAATAAACCAGATTACCAAAGGTGACAATTGTGGAGGGCGCCAAATTTTCCCGTAGAGCTCAAGTCTAAATGTCTAAAATTAAGTAACGTGGTGAAATTTTCACGTTCTGATGGCTGTATAACAGAGTTGATTTCACATTTTTTGGTTCATCTACATCGTTTTATCCGTCCATATGTTGATTTTAGTGAGAGCCCACAGACATGTGCTCGCTCAGCCATCTTTAAATTCGCCATCTGGAGGCTGTGCATCCAGAGAACCAACAGGTTGCCAAATTTGCTCTAATCCCGGTTCCTCTGCACGCTAAAACATCTTTAGGCAGGACCATAAAGTCGAAAAAGACACTTCCAGCGGCACATAAAGACCACAAAGAAAAAGATCTGCTTGGCAGGAAGATATGAACAAATAACTCAAGACTTTTGCAGTTTTTCACGTACAATTTAAAGACAGTTATATGGAAGCTGAGTTTAGATCAAAGTTCAGCACCCTTACATCGTTCTAAAAAATTACAAGTTCACATTGAACCCAGAGGTTACCTGAGCTGAACAGCATTCAGAGGCTTTACTTCCTGTTCATTTAATGAACATCAGCGTCGACTGAATAAATTTAGAGCAGATATTCATCAGGAAGTTCGGGTCAGGGCCGTCTCATGTCCTTTCTCTTCGCTCCGTGGTTTTTCAAATGGATTTTGAAGCACACTGTTAACAAACCCACACTTCTGTGGTACATCTTTGTACTTTAGCATTAATAATTGTTTCAAAAATCAAATCTAAAGGTAAGAAATGATCAAATGGACAATGAACTGCCTCCAGCAGCAAAGCTACCTGATTATTTCTTAGAACCTTCCTTTTTGTTATAACGATATTCTTTCCTTCAGAACCTTGCTGGTAATATTGACGCAGCTGAAGAAAATCCCAGTTTATTGTTAGATTTTATTCGCGCGTGCATCGTTTTAAAGTCTGCAGATTAAAAAGTAAAGCAGCTGCTGCAGCACGAGGGATCAGGAAACGCTGAAAAGATTTATTCCTGTCTACTTCTGCGTTTCATCTGCCGCCAGATGACTTCTCTTTCCTAAGACACACGCTGAATGTGGTGTTAAGCACATTTCTGATGTGCATATTTGCTTTGCAAGATTAAAAATAGGCTCATTAGGAGAAGTGAAAACAGGCTTTCTCTGTTTAGACCCAGCTAGTTTGTTCTTAATGTGGCTAAAAGTCACTGCCTCAAGTTCAACATCCATCCCTCACAACGTCTTCCTGTCGGTCCACCCGTAAGCTTTTGTCTGACGGAGATCCTGCCTTGAAGGGAAGGGCAGAGCAACGGACGTCTCTAAAGTGACATTCTCAAGCTTGTCGGGTAAAAACCCTGAAAGGAAGACGTCCAGAGAGCCTCATGATAAGACGCCTAAATCATCTCTTTCCTATGTGGTGAAGCAGCAGCTCTACTTCCACAGCAGGATGTACCGCCTGCAGAGGAAGTTTGCTTCGGCTGCTAGTATCTGCGAACCGTTCGGTCATAATCCTCATGACCGTTGGTGAGGAGTAGAACGTAGATGGCCTGCAAAAAATGGAACTAGAAATAAGTAAAATGTTCTTAAAATCGGTGTGTTTGTCCTTGATTTGAGCAGGTAAATAAGACGATTTGCCAATGGAATAAGATTTTTGCACTTAAAATAGGAACAATTCATCTCCATCATCTTATTTCAAGTGCAGGATGTCTATTTATCTTATTTTAGGGGTAAAAATACTCATTCCATTGGCAGATAGTCTTATTTACCTGCCCAAATCAAGGATAAATACACTAACTTTAAGAACATTTTACTTATTTTTAGATCCGTTTTTGCAGTGGGAACGATAAACGGATGTGCATCTTTCGCTCCGTCCGGTCGTCACTCGTTAGCAAACACTGCAAGACTTAAACGTCCTCAGGTGAGACAGAAAGGGGCAAAGAGAGAGAAGGTTTGAGCTGAGAACCATGGTCTCAGCTGAGTCAGACTCTGCTGCAGAACAGTCCAGAGCATGCTGGGGATCATGACCTGAATACGCCTACAGAACCACACCATCTGCTGGACGGAAAGCTCCAGGTTCTCATATTAGAAGCTGCACCCTGAGATCCTGTAGAGATCCCGGCAGATTCCTGCATTCATTTGATGAAAAGCTTGTTGTTTTTGCAGAATTCGGAGTTGGCGTACATCCTTTACAACGACCAGAAGCCTGCTGAGGAGTTTGGTGGCAGATGGACTGAAAGCGGCGCAAACGGAGGGGGACACACCAAAGGTCAGGCGCCTCGCTGTGTTTCAGAAGCAGGCAGAAACATTTGAACGGCCTGAAGCAGTAATCCGGTCTGGACATAATTTGGTACTCGTACGGACCGTCGATAGCAGGCAGCTAATAAAGTACCTGGCAGTCACTGCAAACACTGAAGGTCACCAGAACCAGTCATCTCCACGCTCTACTAACTGCCTGATAACACTATTGCTCCACTCATGGCTGTCGGTGCCTATTCTGGACGGGCCCGCTCCTCGCTAATCGGATCACTTATATACCCGTCCCTGGTGGACAGCATTAGGTCCGAATCGGCTCCTTCCTGCCGAGGGCCTCGCCTGATGTTCAGCTGTTTCATTCATTGGTCATGATTTCAGAAGGAAAACACAGATTTGCTTTGGCGCTAACGCGTTTATCGTCTCTGCCCTCCAGGTGTTGTTCTGCTGGATAAGAACCAGGGATTCTGGTTGGTCCACAGCACGCCTCACTTCCCCCCCGAGCGACAGGAAGGCCACTTTTACTATCCCAGCAGTGGAGTGAACAATGGGCAGAACTTCATCTGCGTTACCTACCCGCTCCAACGTTTCCAGGCCATCGGTGAGTTTAGAGGCGTTCATGCTGGTTAATATCTGACTCTTGCTGCAGAATGTCCGCTGCCATTGTTAATATGGACAACCTGGGTGCACTGCACCATTAATAAAAACACCATATCCCCTCAGTCACTATAGTTTAGCACTGGGTCGAATTCCAGATTTTTTTAAATAATAAATACAATTTTGCAAACATATTATAGACAATTTAAAATCATGATGTGGCGTTAATAGAGAAAGGAGAAATAAAAATCCGCTTACATAAGGAAATTACCGTAACACCTCCCCTAACACTTTCTGCACGATCAGATAGAGACCGGGCTGTGATCGTTGGTCCACTAAATGAATTTATGACCAACGGAGGATGTTTAAATGCATCATGGCTGAGAGCTGAGAGGAGAAGGCAGAGGCGGTAATTTAGGTTTGTTTTCTCTACAGTTTCCTATTGCTCAGGTTAAATGTGGCTTACTAGAATCTACAGAGTACTGTGCAAAAGTATTAAACCACCTCTAACTTCTATAAAGGTATATAGCCACGTAATATGCTTGTATAAGAACAAAAAAAAAGAACAAAAACCGTCTGATCATGATGAAATAAGGTTATATACACCAAGCCTCCATCCTGATAATGTTTTATAGCCCCAGCACCAGGCGTGACGACCAGATGTGAACTGATGTGACGCCATCTACTGGCAGTATCATAGAACTGTCATAATGCTGGTTTGCTTAATTAATAAATCACAAATAAATAATGGTAGACTGAGCCTGACCCTCTGCAATGCCTCGTAGTAAAGCAGCAGCTCGGTGTGATTTAAGACCAAACGTTATTAATTAAATAAACGATCTACAGCAACTTTAAGAGCCTCGTATCAGAACATTTACTCACGTCAGTCAACTCTGCGTCACATCTGAGCCTCGGCAGGTTTAGCATCTGATTCAGTGAACACCAACGTTTAGACTGGATTCCCAAAGACATTGCAGGCTTTTCCCTCTTGAAATCATATTTGTTTTTTTTATAAACTGGATCTTTTGACCTTTCTTCATTGTTTTGCTGGGAGATGCTAATAGCCGTTAGCCGCTTCCTTGTTTTAACCCCTGCTGTGCATGTGCAGCTTGTACTTCCTCTGTTATTAAAAATAAACACCAACAAACGCCTAACAAATTGAGCAAACACAAAGTGTAAAATGCCAAAATAACAATTAATACGGCAGCAGAATGTTATACTCTTTTTAATTAAACCTTTGTATGCAACCAGAGAGAGCTACTGATGTATAAATAAATAAAAAGTTAAATAACATGACTATGCACCTTCAAACTTCTTAGAAGCCAGGCCTTCTTTTAACCGTTCATATTGGTCGTTATCAGGTCTTCTTCAGACTTCCTGAAGGCGGTTCAGAGATTTTCTTTGGAGTTTCTCTGCTCCTTCACAGATTTTCAGTCTGTGGGTCAATCCTGACCCCTTCAGTGTTCGTTGTCTGGAGCAAAAATGGAAAACGCAACGTTCTGCCAGCAGGAGAAACGTTCTGTTGAGGCGGTGATGGGCGGAGTCAGACAGGCAGTCAGGCGTGGATTAGAACATTTGGCCCCGCCCACGTCTGACTCTACTCCAAAGTCAAACATTATTATTCTTCCAGTCACACGCAAGTGAATTATCTCTTTCTGCCCGTTAGTGATCGATGCCAAAGTTTCATTTGATCACCAGCAGAGGTAAGAGAGGACCGCTGATGGTGCATGTTCACCTGCTTAGGTGTGTTTCCCACTTGGCTAGAGCATCATCAATGTCTATTTAGTGTCACAGAAAGTGTAATATATCAGACTTTTGCAATTTTTAGTATTCCATCAGTCATCGGTGCTCAGCACTTCACTCCACCCTCAACGATCCCGCTGTGATCTGAAGGACGTGGCCCTTTTATCCGAGGAAGTATGGACACAGGAAATTTGAAAACACTTGGATCAGATTGTGTCAAAGTGCGCAGCAGGCGTTCAAAATCCCCGGTAATGGCCTGAAGGAGCTGGTGAGCGTTTTAACAAAAGCAAACGATCTTCTGAAAATAGTCGTCCGCTGGATCGAAGATGAGAGAACCAGCATCCGCTTCCAAAGAGAAATCTCTCCAGCTGGATTCTGCCAGCTTGAAGGACATAATGTGACGTCTGACTAACATATTAGCCAGAAAAGGTCTGCTTTAAAGGATTTACCGTTTTAGTGTCAGCTCAGTCAGGTGGTGACACAAGAGTGCGATCAGTGTGAACAGGTGTCGTCTCCGTGTCACTCGGCCGCCGCAGCGCGCAGCCAGAGTCGTTGGCTCCGTTGCTATGGCAGAACCGCTGATAATGTAATTAGACGGAGGTGTGTAACCATAGAGATGGAGGCCCGCACGCTGCGGCGGGGATTCGTTTCATCATGTCCTCGCCTCTCCAGCTGAGATGTTCGAGTGTCCGGGGAGAACGTGGACACACGGGCAGAGAGCATCTGCTCAGACAGCAGAGAGGCATCGCAGCTTTGTTTTATCACCACCTGCAGCCTTAAATTTGCACATTAAATTGTTCAATTCAATTCAGTTTTATTTATATGCCTCCAATTCATAAAAAATGTCATCTCAAGTCTCTTTCCAAAGTCAGCTTCCATCAGATCCTCCAGGTTGGTCAGAAAGTTTCCTCTCTAAGGAAACCCAGCAGGTTGCATCAAGTCTCTCCAAGCAGCATTCACTCCTCCTGAAAGAGCGTAGAGCCACAGTGGACAGTCGTCTGCATTGTTGATGGCTTTGCAGCAATCCCTCATACTGAGCATGCATGAAGCGACAGTGGAGAGGAAAACTCCCCTTTAACAGGGAGGAGAACCTCCAGCAGAACCAGAACCAGGCTCAGTGTGAACGCTCATCTGCCTCCACCCACTGGGGCTTAGAGAAGACAGAGCAGAGACACAGAAAGCTCAGAAGCTCACATTGACCCAGGAGTACTTTCTATGTTAGATGGTAATAGAGGATGACCTGCCTCCCCTGATGATGTCACAGCTAACAGAACACCAGACCAGGTGTACCTTCTATGAAGAGAAAAATGACAGAACAAAAAGTTAAAAGCTGAAATAACAACAAACAATGCAGATTAGATAAACAGAAGTGAAGAAAAGAGGTTTGTTGCTAAGATTTGCTTCTTAATCGTCTCAGGAATACCGCTGTGAATTAAAACCCGTTGAGCTGACCGGACCTGCACATTTCCAGTAACAAACTTAACCAGACAAACTTTTTTAATTTAATTTAGTTTGTAAACAATGTAACAATGTACCACCTAACAGAAGCTTAATTTATTTTAATTAAAAGCCAATCTGTGGTGTTTGGATAATTGAATTGCGACCACAGGGATGTTATTTAGCGAGGGGGACCAGTTTTACTGCGTTGCTCGGGTTATTGGGTCTGAAACAAAGCTTGATTAAACTTCTCATCTGTCCAAACCCACAATACCTTCAGAAAGGAAGATTCGCACCTCAAACTGGACTGTGAAGAAAAAAGATGCACCATTTTGGGCAAAGTAAATTACAGCTGGAATAATAAAAAAAAAAGCACTGAATTGTCTAAGATCAGCAACTTGACCCTAAAAGCTGGAGGTTTATTGTGATGCAGGACATTAAACTGGAAATAAAGCCGGCAGCTTCACTGCTGTCTCTACAGAGAGAATCTGGGGAAGTCCCAGAGTGAAGAAATCATCCCCTCCCTGATTTCTGTGATTTACTTAAAAAAAAATCTCAAAAACTAATTAAAATCTAAGAACTGTGTCACATCCAGAGCTCAATAAACCTTTCTGTCCAACACTATTTTACAAATTAGTTCATTACACACGGCTGCATTCAATAATACATATCCATTTGTCGTGGGCAAGAATATTATATGATTTTTTTTTTTTTTTTTATGTATCAAAATTTCATGGTTGGACTGTCTGGCCACAGCGGCCAGCCGCACGTTTGGAGAAGATTAAACCAAGAGCACAGAGATCCTGTCTGTCAAACACGGTGGTGGCAGCAGCATGCTGTGGGCTGGTTTGCTGCTAGCAGGACTGGTATAATTAGATAATGCAGTTATTAATGATGATGAAGATGGAGGACTACCTCCAGATTCCTCTACTTCACCTCAAATCAACAGCAAGATGGTTAAACAGGACAATCATCCCAAAGACACGTGAATGCTGGTTTTAGTTTTAAGTTTACTGGAAATATCTTCGTACATCCTCCAGCAGATTAGTCTGCTGGGCTTAACAGCCACGTTGGGACCAGGGATCAGTTCTGGTCACTTCTGGTCCAGCATGCAGCCAGAACTGAGCCAGAGGTTTAAGGTTTCAGAAATCTTAGCTAACAAAAATGACTTCTAAATCCATGATTTTGTTTCCTTAGTGGCGTTAGCGGCGATGTCCTTAATAGGTGTTGGCATCCACGTCCCCACCAGGTTCTCGTTTTTCATATTAGGCCCGTTTACACTACACCTAAAAACCGAGCCATGCCGAGACCAGTCCGAGCTTGGATCAGTTATCCAAGACAAGCCGACCCGTTTACACACAAGAGTTATCTCGGTTGCTTGATTGCTCCTCGCCTCCTAGTGGCGATCTGCGGTACTACCGCTCTCTGAGATTGAAGGCGGAACCAAGCAAAACAAAACAGCGGCGCCCGTAACATTCAGGAAGTTATGCTTGATATTGTGATATTTCGGTGTTTGCGAAGAGTCAGGGGAAGAAGGCAACCATTGGTGAATTTACTTGAGAAAGTTGGCTTTTTGGGAAGTGGATGAGACAAACGAACATCTAATAAGGATTTACAGATGCCGCAAGCAACAACAGACACTGAGGTTCATTGCGCTGCTAAGCAGAATCATCTCTGGAAATCGTGTGGCACGGTAAGGAAGCTAGTATTATTATGAATGTCTGAAATTTGTCTGAATGGAGTGTGAATCAGGATGTGCAGCCAGACACGCCGGAAAACCCGCGGACAGTCAGCTGACTGTAAGGGGATGACGCGGTCTGCTCATGCGCTCTTTATCAGATAACCGGGCCAGAAAAAAAAAACAGGCCGAGACCTGCTCAGGAACTGGTCTGCAGTTAGCGCGGTCCAGTTCAGTCTGCTGACCATTTACACACAAGACTTATCTCGGTTACCGAGCTCGGACTGGTCTTGGCTCGGGCCTATTTGTGTTTGTAAGTGAGCCTGATCCCGGGGTTCCTGCCCGCTGCCTGAAGCTGGGTTTGTTTTCCGCCACAGGAGAGCAGCTGCAGATCAATCAGCCCAATGTGTACGACTGTGACGTCCCGGAGTCCTTGGCGTCCCTGGTGCCTGCTCTGGCCGCGGTCTGCCACAGAAAGCTCTCCCCTCACGTGAAAACCGCGTCCAACCGCAGCGTGACGCTGACATCCGCAGGCGGCACCGACTTCATCAGCTTCGCCAAAGGAGCCAAGTTTGATGACGGTAACGTTTCTGTATTTTAGGCTGGACCGTCGTTTGTACTGCGGTCTCACTTGTCCTCTCTCTATCAGACCTCTACCACGCGTGGGTGGCACCAGCCCTCAAGTCAGACCTCCTGGTCCAGTTCTGGGTCCGCTCCACCGGGATCCTCCCCTCAAACTGCTCGCTGGGCTGGAAGGTCCTGGACATCAAGCTCATCAACCCGGGCCAGACGTTCACCTTCAAGAACACCCAGGACCACTCCAAGTGGGCGGTCAGCCCCAGGGCGGCGCGGGGCGGCTCCGGGGGGGGAGGGTGGGTGTGCGTGGGGGACATCAACAGGAACGAAGCGGAGGAGCGGCGGGGAGGAGGCACCGTGTGTCTTCAGGATCCGGTGGTGTGGAAGGCGTACCGGACCGCAGCGCTGGAGTGCGAGAGCTGCGGAGGAGGAGAGGTCCAGTGTTGACTCGCTGCAGGAAGCAGAAGAAGAGACTGAGCTCCAGAACGCTGGAGTGACTCTGGGCTCACGGGTTTTATGGGAAATATTTCAACACGCTTGGTACGCTGGGAGTCTGCTTTAACACGCAGCTGCTAACAGCAAAGGTAAATGGCCAGCAGTGGGGACCCAGATGGGATGTAATTTGGTGAATGTGCGGTCCAGAGATGAGAAAGTAAAAGATCTGGCAGTTACTGGAGCATCTGACAGTCTGTTGAAACAGGAAGTGAACAGTAGATCTGAGGTCCGCAGACTTTTCCCAAAAAATTTAAAAGTATTGATTTCAGTATTTTCTATATAAAAAAAAAACAAGAATCTGAAAAAAATATTTAGATTGTCAGATTTTCGTTATGGGTTGTTCCCCAGGAGAATGAACAGTTAGCAATGATAACTTAGCACTCTGATCCTTAGACTGTAAACTGGTTCAGCAAACAGGAACTTTTTTTTTTTTTACCTTCCCCTCATTGTTATTTTCTAACTCTGTGGTACGAGTGCTGAAATATCTGCTGTCAATTCATACTGAACTTTTGTATTCATGTGTGAAAAATGGTGGATCAATTTACCAGTTACCAGGAAGTGACCTGTTCCTGCGTATTTTTTAAGGTCGGGGTCAGTCGTTGGGCGAGAGGCGGTGCACACCCTGGATATTTGGTCAGTCAGTCACAGGACAACACAGACGGCAGGACTAACAATCACACGTCTAAGAATTTGTAGAATTTAGAAAAGAGAAATGTGTGGAAGTACAGGAGGATTCCTCCTAGGTGCAGCCGACGGCGGCTGGAGGAGATGGCTTTACAGATTGGTGCTTCGTCTGCAGTCATGCGGGGTTTTCTTGTCACCGTCTAACAAACTGAATAATTTACAGCACATCTAAACGTCTCTGGTCTCCATTTGGACCAAATTACATCCAAATCAGAACGTTCCCTCTGGCTGCCTAACCGCTCTTGTTCTGTAATTTAAAAGTATCTAATTATGTCTATTGAGAATTTTATAAAATCAGACGATTGTGTCTGTAATGTGGTACTTAGGGCAACTTGTCAGGATTATTTTAAGAGGTCCTAATGGCCTAAAAGTTTAGATTCAGGTGCCTCATTGGTGTGATTGTAAGCTGCTCAGGTACTTTGGTTTGTACGCTGGAAGATTCCCTGTAGCGTCATAAAATAACCCAGTTGTCCCTTATTGTTGTTTACAATGTGCTTCCTTCTCCATCTGTAACTAAGTAAAAATTGTGCTGGGTTGGCAGAAATACTCTGCCGTGAATCTATACGTGTGAGTTTATTTAAAGTCTACAGTACCAGATATTATTCGGCTGCTCCCATGTATGTTTTCTCTGATTTATTTCACCATTCCAGAAATGAACCGGCGGCAGTGATGCCCTGAAAAGTGGCACATAGTTGGTGCACATAATGTGTACGAATTCCAAGCTGTAAATTAAAATTTTTATTACAAAAAATGAAATAAATGCCATTAAATGGATGCAACAGAACTGTTGAATCTGCTGGGAATTTCTGGGAACTAGTTTGTAACGTAATCCTTAACCACCCCTAACTTAACAGTGCAGCTCATATTAACTTATATAGCATTAAAAGCAGTTTTAAGTTATCTACAGATTGTTTTTAAAAGAGATTAGATTCATAATGACCAAGCAGCCAATGCGTGTGCATGTATACTCGCAGTAATGGATAGATTCGTGTTATGTTTGCCTGGTTTCCAGAACAGAAACATTTAATGTTCAGTACGATTCATCATGTTTTTTTTTTTATTTCTAATGCAAATGGAGCTGTGCAGGAGGACGGGTTGTAAAATCTGACGGCAGGTTGGGGAAGTCAGGAGAAATATGGTGCTTCTAAAACAGAACAAAAAGCCTAAAAGTGCCTCTTTGAAAATAAAAAAGTGAATAGTTCAGGTGTTTTTCCCTGCTGCTGAAACTAAAGAGGCTCTCCTGCGACTGGGTGAGAGCAGGTAGTACAAGGAGCTTGTTTCACTTGTGCAAGTGGAGGCGTTCTCTGGGGGACCAGCATGCCCTGCTTTGATTAAAGCACATAGACTTTTATTTTTATTTCAGGGTTCTGGAAAGAAATCAGAGGCTGAACAGATTCAGGTTTGATAATTTTCTTCTTTTTGAATCTTTATTAACTCAAACAACCTCTGAAGTAGTTGCTTTGTGTCTGCCTTTAGGCTGACCTAAATTTTCTGGTTGTCTTTAATTTAAATAATAAAAAAAAAAAACCCTGCTGCCGAGGTGTTTGACTTCTTACGGGTGGAAAATACGTTACAGTCTCTAAAAGGTCGCCTGTCACACGATGCGTTGAGACGAATTTTACTGCTTCTTCTGAAACGTTGGCAAATATCACTCAGGAGCGACAAAATCCATATAAAAGTAAGTTTATTTCCACAAAATAGGACATCTGACATGTAGTGCATAAATAAGTTTGATGTGGAGCCGATGAGCCCTGGAGGAGGCGGCATTTCCTCCGCCTGCGTGTTCTGAATACATTCTAATGAGAAAAGTGAGCACCGAGCAGAAAAAGGCACTAACACAGGTATTAGCAACAGCATCACACTCGCACGCGTCATCCACTATTACCCAGAATCCTCTCCCCGGCCCGCCGCCGCCTCCTGGGCCTCAGCCAATCCAAAGGCCTCTTTGGCACGGCGCAATGTGCACGGCGACCAGAGGTCACAGGATGGGTTTAGATTTGACTCCGCAGCTCTTAGTTTGTAGGAATCTGTCTCAGGAAACGTCCTGCAAAGCTGCTGAACGATCGGGATGAAATGAAGAAAGCTCAGAGAGGAGCCGACCTGAAAGTTGAACATGTCAGTGCTGTTTGTTTCTGTAATGTCATTCTTAGGTTTTACACAAATAAACTGAAGCAAAGCAAATGTTTTTTTTTTTTTTAAAGTGCTTGAAGTCGCTTTAAAGCTGCAAAAATTATTTGTTTTCTCCATTAGAATATCAGAGACATTTTGAAGTTCAGGTTTGTACTACATGAATTTAATCCATCCATCTACCAACATACGGTACTGTACGAAGGTTTTAACTGTTCCATCTATTGTCCTTCCAAGCAGCCAGACCTCCCTGTAATCTTTCAAGGTGGTCTTGATAGTTCTTATATCCATTATCTATCCATCCATCCATCCATCCATCAAAGCCCTGAGGCTCCCACTTCCTTGCAGATTCAGTTGCAAATTGGTTATTTGCTCAGTTGTCTGCTCTTTGTTGACAACCCTGGAACATAAATGGAGGAGCTTTTTTTTTTTTTTTTTATTAATGAATAGTTCAATGTCAGAATTAAGAGAGTTAAACAAACAATTATCCAAAACAGGAATGAAACCAGGTGAAAAACTTCATGAAAAGGGTCCCCACACTCCAAAAAAGGAACTAAGAATAAGTAAAATGTTCTTGAAATAAGTGTATTTGTCCTTGATTTGAGCAGAGAACTTTAAATGTTGCCAGTGGAATAAGACTTCTGTGCTTAAAATCGGAACAACTCATCTCCGTCTTATTTTAAGTGCAGTTTATCTACACCGGCAAACAGGAGAAAGTCCAGTTGCCTCCTGATTTAAGCATGTTTGCTGTTGCAATGACCAGGATACAGAGAATTTCCACAGCCATACTCAGTATATCTAAATATCTTATTTTAGGGGTTAAACTATTCATTCTATTGACAGATAATCTTATTTACCTGCTCAAATCAAGGATAAATCAAGAAAACTTACTTTTAGTTCCCTTTATGCAGTGCAGGACATCTAGACACGTGATTTAGACGACTTTGAAAGATCACCAGAAAGTCTGATCCGTTTGGGAGGATAATATGATTGGTGGACTCCTTTTCGCACAGTGCTATAGACATCAAGCAGAACAAATAATCTCCCTCCTTTTGAAAATAATGGTTAAGACACTCCTTTTAGGTTTACTTTGGTCGATAAGAGCTTTGGCAGGAAGAACGTCTGGCTCTCTGGCTAAAGGACGACCTGCTGAGCTGTCTGAACGCTGCTGGACGAGTGTGCAGAAAGCCAGCGAGAGAAGAGACTTTTCTGACCGTAAAACCCCAAACCATGCGCCCAAAGAGAGCCCAGCATGTTTGCACGAGCCGCAGGAGCTGCAGAGCCGGCGGCAGTCCCACAAACATCTGATCATTGCAGCTTTTACGTTTATCTGGAAATATAAAGCCGACAATTCATTTCGTCTGAGCTCTCTGAAATAAGCAGTTTCCCTGTGGTGAATTAGGAGCTTGTCTCATCATACAGACACTCAAAGGGTATAAATATATACAAAACATGTAGATTTGTCTCATGGACATGTTTCAGTGTTTTGCTACACATCTGTGCTTTCAAATCCTGCTCGTGGAGTTGGAGTGAAAGGCAGAAGCACCGGGTGCTAGTTGGCGGGGCGGGATCACCTCCTTCTCTTAGTTAAAGGTATCCGCCCGTCCTCTCTCAGTTTAAATTAGTGATGCATACTGTTAGCGACCGGCCGGACTGGCACGGCTCCCCGCTGCGTTAACGTCAACCAGTCGACTCGTCCTTGGCGTTTTTTTTGCAGAACAAACTTGGTCAGGAGAACGAAGGAAGGCATGTGTTGATTTTTCTTGTTTTTTTTGGGGGTTTTTTTGCACAGAAAATGTCACATTTATAGCCGCAGGGGACAAAGCTTGCGTCAAAACAGAGTCCGGACCAGTCTCCTTCCTTTGGCCTTGATGCGAGGGAAAGTGGCGCTCGTCTCTGTGGTGATTGGCTGTGAGCCAAGGGGGGTGTTGCCACCCTTCCTCCTCAACAGGAAGTCAACGCTGGATGATGTCATGGCGTAGAAGACGTTTCCTGTTGCAGGGATGACCAGTTCTGTGTTTACAGAGGAGAGACACACGCTGAGTGTTGAAGGCAGAAAAACACGGTTTCTGATCACATGATGCAAGTAATGCATGCTCGCTGTTTTAATAAGAAGCAGCCAATCCACCTGAGCTTTTATCTTTGTATGTCTTTTATGTTTCTTTTCCTTACTGTAGCGTTTTAATGTTTTAAACGTTTTTTTGTACATCACATTTGGTCCCTTTTAAGTTTAAAGTACTTTATAAATAACGCTGGATTGGATCTGAAGCTATTTCTATAAAATTAAGTTAGAAAGTAGCAGTGGTGACCTACTCCTCTCTAAATTCTGATGATCATCAGGGTGATCACTCTGGAAAAAAAGGGCTTTATCAGTGTGTTGTTCTGGAGCGTTGTAGCCAACCAACCCATCTAATCCTAGACTTAACTACTTTTTCTTAACTTATTCTTATTCTTAATGTATTCTTAACCAAACTCATTCTTAACTAGAGTTAAGAGTAAGAATTGCTTTATTGTCCCATGGTGGGGAAATGTGGCTGTGACACACAGACAGTTACACACAATTATTAGCAACAAAAGAAGAAAAGAGAACAAGCCAGTTTAATCTAAAATTAGCTCTAAAGAAGCACTAAGAATAGACGATTAAAAGTAAATACCAGAGTAAATAAATATAGCAAAGTGGAAAAGACTCCAGCCTATTTAATAACTCACTATGCCACGATATGTAACGTGCGTGACGGTGCAGCAGCGTCCTGAAGTAGCTAAGACGTGTGCAAGTTACCTTAGCATCTGGTTAATGATTGGATCAGAACCAGTGCAACCATCAGCATGATGTAAACAGTTATTAAGTCTGTTGGGAGCAGCAGAGATTATAAAGTCTGACTGCAGCTGGGAGGAAGGACCTGTGGAAACGCTCCTTAGAGCATCTGGGATGCCGCAGTCAGTCACTGAAGGAGCTAGAAGACCAGGACCTGAGACTCTTAGGGAGAGGAGAGCATTTCCTGGACCAAGACGGCATTTTAAAGACGATAATGTAGATGATCCTGCTACTGTTTAAGGACAATTTAAATGCCAGTGGGTGGAGGCAGATGAGCGTTCACACTGAGCCTGGTTCTGGTTCTGCTGGAGGTTCTCCTCCATGTTAAAGGGGAGTTTTCCTCTCCACTGTCGCTTCATGCATGCTCAGTATGAGGGATTGCTGCAAAGCCATCAACAATGCAGACGACTGTCCACTGTGGCTCTACGCTCTTTCAGGAGGAGTGAATGCTGCTTGGAGAGACTTGATGCAACCTGCTGGGTTTCCTTAGAGAGGAAACTTTCTCACCAACCTGGAGGATCTGATGGAGTCTGACTTTGGAAAGAGCCTTGAGATGATATGTATCATGAATTGGTGCTATATAAATAAAATTTAATTGAAGCTACAGTGGAAAGAAGAGTGGACAACAGTGTCAACAAGACAAAGTGAGTGAAACTGATAGAACCGTCAGAGAACAGCGACTGAGGGTTGATGTTGGGGATGGTGGCTCTGCAAGGTGCTGCTTTGTGGGGTGTACTTAGTTTTCACCCATAACCTCTCAAGTTTGTCTTCATCTGTGTTTAATAAATTATGACAATGTGGATATTGTCTGTTTTTAGTCATTCTAGAACCCGTAGAAAATCAGATGATTATTATGTCCTGCTCTAAAAATGACCCCATCGCTGAGAGTGCGTATTTCTCCTTTCCCGTGGCCTTATCAACGTTATAGCTGTTGAATTGCTGAGCTTAATAAGTGAGAAAGTGTCAACAAACTGGTTCACAGATATTTCTAAGAGTCTTAAGCAGATAACCATTTTCCTCTGTACCTTTTCCTTCAGACAGCAGCTGTATCAGCTCATATCTGGACGCCTGTTTGGGGTCCTGATTGTGTTTCTCCAAAGCGGAGCTGATCACAGCGGGGGTCTTGTCGTTGCTCGTAACCTGAGTGGAGAGAGGTAAATAACTCTGGAATTGGATTGGGACAACGTGATTTGCTCTAATGACACAGCGGCTCTGATGTCTGTCATTATGCGCGTCTGTGCAGATGGGAGGGACAGCAGCGCTTTCTGCCGGCTTACTGCTGACAGCAAATCAGAGTTAAATGCTCTGGGAATGTGTTACCAGGATGCTTCGATACAGGTTCCCATCCTGCAGGTCCATCCGTATCCTGATGATCCGCATGTCGGGCCCCGACCCTGGCACGTTGCTGGGGAGGGTGTTGCCGCAGGAGGCTGATCGGCGGTGTGATTTAGTGGGAGTGGATGGGGTCAGCGTGACGGGGGTGGACTCGTTGGTTGGAGGGGACGTGTCCACGTCCAGACAGGACACCGACGGAGACCTCATGTGCTGCAACACAAATCACTGTAATCTCAGAGAGGACCAGGGGGAACTGCTCAAATGAGAGAAAACAGGGTGGGCTCTGCATGCAACCTCTGTGAAATGAGCTAATATAAATGCAAACTTGACCTTATTGTAATAGTACGCGTTTTACAATTACAAGGGGATTACCTTTGTAAGTTTAGAGAGAAAGTTATTGACCGGTGAGTGGAAGTCGAAGAGGCTGTCGCCATCACCGGCTAGGCTGGTCCGGGAGGCACTCAGGCTGCGGACAAGAACACACGAGAGAAAATATTAAATACTAGCTTCACAAATGAACTACAAATTAATCTGTAAAACTGTTAAAATACTGATGTTTCCTCAGATTAATAGACGGCTGATTTTAACTGCTTGTTTTTAAAGGTAGGACTCCTGATTTACCTCAGCAATGAATGGCTTTGCCTTCACAGGTAAACCAGTTTATCCTTTAGCTGGAAGTTCATCTGTTTGATCCCAATCTTCCCCAGTTTACCTGATAAAATGTCTTCGGCCAGGACATTGAGCCCCGATGGCGTTGTGTGAAGTATGTTTGTATTCACAAAGATTCTCAGAGTCTCTCAGAGCTTCTATCTTAGCCTAGAACTTCCTACCAAGGAGTCTTAGCTTAAAAGTGATTCAGATGCTGCTGAGTGCAGCTCTGAGTGACGAAAAACCAAACAGCAGCGCATCTGTCCAGTTATCTCTGGAAGGAGAAGGATTGCTGAAAGGTAAATTGGTTTAAACTTTAAACTCTGTGTACTTGTGGCACTTTAAACTTCAAAGCGTGTTGCTGCAGATCAACGCACCTTTTTCTCTGCACATCTTGTTGCTTTTATTTATCAGCATGAAAAGTGAGAACAAGTGCTCAGTTCAGCGATCAAAGCGAGGAGATGGCATCACAAACGCAAAATTAGATGACCATTTAGGCTACTAAATTTATTATTACAAAATACTTTCTCACCTCTGTTATATATATTCTTTGTAAATTCCTCTGCTTTTTATTCATGACTATCCCAGACTTTTCTATTATTTATTTGTCCACCAAAAAATGATGTTAGAGCGTTGCATTTAACCCGATGGGCCTTGGAAACCAATATAATACTAAGATGAAATAACTTTTATCTAACCGAGGTAAAATTTTAGGAAAATTCTTAGAACGCTGGCCCTGTGTTTGTTAATTTGCAGTTTGATCATCCAGTTTCAATCAAATTAATTGTGTAGATAAATGTAATGGTTAAATAAATTTATTTTATTCCAAATAAAACTCTTGCCACAGGTGAGATCCACTTACAAGTGCACAACCTCCCTAAGTTACAGAAGCATTACTGCATATTAAGGAAAAGGCGATAAAGAAACAGACATTTTTTTCATTTGACAGCTACACTCTGACTAAACCGAGGCATATTTTTACACTGCAAAAGGGAACTAAAAGTAAATAAAATCTTCTTGAAATGAGTGTGTTTTTCCTTGATTTGAGCAAATATATAAGACTATTTGCCAACGAAATTAGTATTTTTACCCCTAAAATAAGATAATTAGATACTTGAAATAAGATGATGGAGATGAATTGTTCCTACCTTAAGTAAAAAAATCTTATTCCATTGGCAGGTAATGTTATTTATCTGCTCAAATCAAAGAAAAAATACATTAATTTCAAGATAATTTTACTTACTTTTAGTTCCCTTTTTGCAGTGTACTTATATACATTTCAGTCTCTTTATATTTGATGTCCCGGATACTTATATGACCTTTTATTTTAAATACATAAATAATAGGGGCTGCATCTTATTTATTTCTATTACCTGAGTTGACGCACACTTTATTTTATTTGGTGAAATGCAAGAAATGAGAATGTTTTGTGTAAAAAGAAAGTGTTGAAATAAAATTAAACAGATATTTTTTAGGATAATTAGTCATTTAGATTAATCAATTAATAAAAAAAATAACTTAATGTTGAATTAATTTTAAAAAGTTGTTGTTATCAACAGCCCTATTAGAAATACACTGAGATTATCTCCCTGTCGGCTACAGCCTGTCCTGTCATGTCACTCCCTACAATAAAATCATCATGTACTGAAAGTGTGGAGTAAAAAGGGAAAGAGTTGCATTTTTTTGTGCCAGGTAAGCAAATTTCTACCAACTAGACTAAAACAAAACTTGATACCTGTTGTGTTTGCCCGTTTGCTAAATTTGGACGTGCTGAGTTTGCGCTGAGATTTGGGTTTTGGTGCTGGTGTTAGCAGTTCTTCCTCCTGACCTGGACCTCATATTCAGTCCTTTTAATACAAAAACTGTCTGTTTGGGGGCTTTTAAATGGCTTTTTCTTGCCTTCCTCTTTTTGTTTCTTCTTATTATTTCTGCACACCATTCATGGCGTTGAAAATACTTTTTGTCCCCAAACAGATTTCTTCTATATTTGTTGTTTTTGTTTGTCGTACCCAAATGTTTCAAATCATCAAGAAAAATAACACCAAACAAAGATGATCGGAACAATACAAAACACAATTTTCAAATTTGAGGAAAAATATTCAAACTGTTTCAATGTAAAATAAATTCCTAAAAAAATGTTTTATTTTATATCAGGAGCGAGACCCAGACCTGAATTTAAAGAAATCACTGTAACAGCTCCTGTCTGACAAGATGAAGTAGACTAACCTCAAAATCACCACATCATGGCTCATTCTGAATAAAATTCAAGAACAGACGAGAAGCAAAGTAATTTTTTTTCTCCAGACTGGAAATCTATTAGTGTATCAGTTTACTTTGGGACTCCAGCAAACCAAACGGAGAGCCAATGTCTACGACTAAGGAGACATGGAACATGGGAGAAACTTCTCAGGAGACGCTGGCCTGTAGATTGCTCCAGGAGATCATCAATTAATCAACCAGGCGGTCACAGAGAACCCAGAACAACATCTTAAAACACCTGCATGAGCAGAAATGGCATCCCCCTTTAAACAAAGAACACAAAGAAGTGGAGGCAGTGGGATTATCTGGGGCTGATTTGCTGCTGCAGGACCTGGACGGCTTGCTTTAATTCGATAGGTGTCGAAACGTTTTCAGAAAGAACTGAGCAAAAGTCCGGTTGCCTCCAAATTAAGCCTGTTTGCTGCTGCGATGACCTGGATAACTGAGCATTTGCACAGTTATACTCAGTAAAAAGGAAACTAATTGCTAAATTTTAGCCCTACCTTATTTCCCCGTAGACTGGGCTCGATCAAACTGGCTTCATACAAGTCGCTTTGTCTCAACTTGATTTCTTCAGACATTTTACAGAAATTCAAAGAAAAGGTCAAATGGGCCAAACCTCTGTCGGATTTACAGTGTTACAACAGTTCTGGGTCTCACCATAAAGCTGATCAAGCACAGCAGGAAGCTTTTCATGGCTTTGCAGAGTGAGGCTGTGATCATCGAACCACCTGCAGCAGCAACATGCCGACACACACCGCTGTCTTTTATTCCTCACAACTAGAAACAGCATCTGGGAAACTCTTTTCAAAATAACCTCGGTGTAAACTCTTTAAACGCACTCATTAATCAGCATTTATCCGACTCAGCAAAAAACATAAAAAAAAACCCAAGATTAAAACGCAGGATCTGCGGCTCTACCTGCGGGTAGATCATTTCGCTCCCCCAGCAGCTCCCAGCTTCCCGGTAGGAGCTATATGAATAATTGACTCTGTCTTACAGCAGTGTTTAATAGACTGTAAGATTTTCTTACAATTGTCCCACGTGTAAAATGAGTTTATCTCTATTTACAGCACTTGCCTCTGTAGGCTCCATTAGTCCGTTCATGCGAGAGTGACTCGGGTCGAATCCTCTGGGTGTGATGCGCGCTCTAGTTCACTCTGCTACTTTGTCGAGTCTCCTCCATAATCGATGCATTAACAAAAGAACATGTGCTAACTTCAATATTTACAGCTTTCTTACCTGAGAAGACGTTACGCCTCTAAACAGAGGACCTGTGTAGTCGCAGAGGGAGACGCTTTCCCTCTTCTCCCATAAACATGCACAACACTGGTGTCGTTTCAACTTGTCGCCAGAGGGAGCAGACTTGTGCAGAAATTCTGGAACTTGCGCAATGCAGCTTTAAGATTTAGGAGTGGCCTAGTCCAAGTCTGGACCTGGTTAAGATGCTGCAGCATGACCTTAAAAGAGCAATAAGCGATTTTTCACCACTAGGTGGTGCTTGAGGGTTGTCTGCAGACCAAAATAAGACGTGTATCAAGCCACGCCTTTCTCTAGCTCCCCTCCAGCTGCAACAAGGCACCCATTCCCCCTTAGCAGAGGTACATTTTTTCCAAGAACCCTTTAGATTCCTCCTGCTGATAGTATTTTTTTAAACAGCCTTTTGTGCTGTTAAATACATTAGGAATTATGTATGTTTTCACAAATATATATAAATACACCTCATATTAGAGATTTGGTGGAGATTAGATCCTCATTCTCGATGTAACTGTTATCATACTTCCTAATTTTAGCTGATTTGGCTTTTACCTTAATTAATGAAGTGGACGGAGTTAAATATTTGTGTTACTTAGCTCAACCCCGACGCATCCGCAGCAGCGCCTCCTCAGGCCCGAACACATGCACTTCACGGACCCCTAAATCATGGTTCGTGGACCACCAAGGGTCCGGGGACCCCAGTTTGAGGGCCGTTGGTCGATCTAAAAAGAATGCTCTAGTTCTCCACAAAACTTCTTTTTGTTTGTTTCTATCTAAAATAATGAAATTTCACTTATTTCCATTCATGCCCAAAAATCTTCCAGATTTGTTCAGTTAAAACAATTCTGCAAAGAAGAGCGGGTCCCAGTGATGCGACCCACTCATTGCTAGTTTCTGCAAATGCTTGATGTCAGTCGACGGTACCAAGGGTGGAACAACCAGTTATGGCTTGTTTGATTGTTTTTTCTTTTATACTTAATAAATTGAATCATCTTTGAAAACAGCTTTTTTTGCATTTACTAAGATTATCTCTGTCAAATATTCAAATTTATTTGATAAAATAAGACATTTAAGGGTGACAACAACAGCAGGAGAAATCTGTAAGGGTGTAAATACTTTTTCCTGGAACTGTGTTCTCGACTATTTTACTATTTACTATTATTTCAGAAATGCCTGATAACCCTCACTTATGCAATGTAACCAGGACCATGATATTAAGATGGTTAATCCACAGAATCCTGACAGGTAGCTGTACAGCCCAGCGACACAGACATGAACTCCTTTAGAGATCAATAAAAAGGCGTTAGCAGAACATCGGTAAAGACCCGCCCTGCCCCCCCGTTCCAACTCACTCTGGGCACTGGGTGATGATGACTGTCGGCATCAGAGATCGAGGATTCGGCTCACTGGGTGCTTCGATCTCATTGGACAGTCTGTAACTGCAATTAGACGTCAGTCAGCCAAACTTAAGATAGATGTTTATAATCTCATAGACACGGAGCTACATGCAGTAGATTTTTCCCTTAAATGAATAACTGAATGTGTTTGCAGGCGTACCTTTGCTGCTCTGTCAGGGTGGGCACGCTGTGATACCACTGCAGGAAGGTCTCGTCAGCAACAAACACGCAGTTTTTGCAGGAAGACTGCAGGAGCCGGATTTGAGCTAAAACCTCAAATTCCTGTTAACAAAGCGCTCAATCACCACAATGCTTCAGAGATAAAAAACACACACACACGTCAGCTGAGGTAGAATTACTCCTGCTCCTTTTTAACAACCATCCTGCACAACCTTAACTTCGGATCCTGTTATTTCTGCACCTTACTGCAAACTTTATCTCAACAGAGGAAAATACATTTCGTGCAGCGCATGGACCCACCCTTCTCCTTTTGTCAAAGTTGATGTAGCCGTTCTGCAAAGGGAGAGACAGGATGTGTTAGGTCAGCCTGAGTGCTGTTACACAGACGCCACAGGAAGCGGCGGCAGGACGCCACAGGTGAGATCCACTTACATCCAGCCTGTCTTTGACGGCCGTGTCCAACATGGTGAGGTCTGTGAGGAAGATTCCCAGGTAGGGCACCGTGCCCTGAGCGTTGGACTGCGTTAAAAAGAAGACAGAGATTATCTTCGTCAGTTCCCAGCAGCTTTTCATTCCCGGCCCAAAGAGCCCACCGACAGATGCATTTCAGAGCAGCCGCCTGCAGCTATTTTTCACACGCTGGCTCAGAATTCAGCTGAATACACAGCAGCACACCACAGCTCGCTATCTCTCTTTGCTGCTGCAAGCGTTCCTTCAACAAACGCTGCGTAAACCCGCTCATCCATCCCACATTTAACCAAGCAGATCATGTAGTATTTAGTACTGTTAGAATGATATGCAGCTTTAAAACTTTAGATTTTACATTTAAAAAGTAGATTCTGCTCTCCATTGCTTGACTGTTTAAACCAGGGCCCTGCAACTTTTACAGTCTAAAGAGCGTTTTTGCCTCCAGTCCACTTGAATTAAACTCGTTCAGAGCCGTAAATGTTGCCTGGCCTTCTGAAAAAAAGACGAGTTATAATTTTTGATAAAGATCTACTGTAGGAAATATGTCGTCATCGTTATAGAAACACCCTTTTATGTCTATTTTGAGGTTTAAAAAAAGAGGATGGATGGGATGTTGATATTTGTGGAAAATTATGTAAAAAAAAATCATAGTTTCTAACATAATGAAAAAATATTGATTTGAAATTCAACATTGCTGGCACTTTTAGCATCATTATGCTGTGAAAATTAAAAGCAATTATTTCTAGAAAAAACTGCTAAAACCTGCATTTATTATCATTATTACATTTAAATGGCATAATAAAAATCTAATTTGTGGCCAAGGTTATTAAGAGCCACTGTGGAAGGTCCACAGAGCCACAGATCCCTGGTTTAAACCAAAACACACACAATACCTGGAAAAAGCACTCCTTCACACTTTGTCCTGTCAGAACCATGAACTTTGATGTATTTTATGTGGATTTTAATGTGATACATCATCACAAAGTATTACATAGCTGTGAAAAAAACAAAGAATTATCACTGCTGCCTTGCTGCAGCACAGGCCTGGGTTTGATCCCCTGCCCGGGTCCTTTTGCATGGAGTTTGCATGTTAAATGTAGCCCACCTCTCGCCCAATGATCTCTGGAGAGAGACACCAGCCCCCCTGCCACGCTTTAGACAATGTATGGATGGATAAAATCTAAGAAGCGTGTTTTCAGTCTCCAGTCTTTGTATTTTGCCGCCTCTAGCAGGTTTGTTCCAGAACTTCCCTGTATTATGACTGCGACCAGCTTCCCTGCTGCTGCCACAAAAGCTCCAGGTTCCAATGGTGCATTCAGGGTAACGGCCAGTGTTCGGTTTCTGCCACACCCGTTGTTTTACTTGTAGGCCAAAAGTAAACCAGAACTTTGCATGCGTTGCTTTTATCAGCTGCTTTCTTTTTTTTTTTTTTGTTGCCTTTGTTCCATCTGAGCCAATTTGTGGAGCGCACAGCTAACAAATGTGCCTCAGACAGATTCCCCACCTGAGCTGTGGACCTCTGCAGCTCCTCCAGAGTTAACCTTGACCACTTAGCTGCTTCTTTGATTAGAGCTGTTCTTACTCATCTCAGTTTGATTCATCTCAGATGATGAATCAAACTTGGAATGATGTTTTATAACATAAACCTGCTTTGTTCCTTGATCAGTAAGACGCTGTCTGCTCTCTAATGTTTGAAACGTTTACAGCTGAATTACCTACTGAAATAGGCTTAAAAAAACCACCAAGGAGTTTACTTCCAGTGTTTTATCTGTGGGTCTCAGGGTAACAGAGACTAAATAAACTTACTCGTCTCACGTTTCAGATCTTCTCCTTCCACTGCATTAAAGTTTATGGTTTTAATTTGACAAAACATGGAAAAGGTTCAAGAGGAGTGACTCCTTTGGAAGGTGCTGTAACAGCCGTGCTTCAACACGTCTTAAAATGCCACCTGACTGACTGTGATTTCTGAGCACAGAGCTTTTCTGCACTTTTACAGAGTGTTACATCATGCTGGAAATTTCCAAAGTCAGCCATGAAGGCCTGTGGGGATGAACAGCCCCCCAGGCTAAAGGGTTTAATATTCATCCCAGACGTGGGCTGTGAAGTCGGTGAAAATCGTTCTCTTTTATTCGCCCGCACACCAGAGAGGTCGTTTCTGAGTTACTCCCCAAACGTCTAGGTGAGGTTACCCTGAAAGGATTTGGCAGTCCAGCGAGAGCTGTCGACGTGTTTGAGGGAAAACGGAGCTGCGCAGCTTCATCCTCCTACAGCGAGGCTGTCCGACCACAAGCTCTCAGCTGTCGGGGAGATGCTGAACACGGCTCCCTGGGAAAGATCCGCCTCTATCGCCGGCGTTTCCATCCTACTCACCCTGTTGAGGTGTCTGTTGTTGAGCCGGTTGTCCAGGTTGGCAAACTTTGATGTGCCTTCCTGCAAGACAGAACCCAGGGAAAACCTTCAACCGCTTGTTATAATTATGTTTCTCTGCAACATATATAAAAGGCTTACTAACCAATGTTAACAGCTTTTGTTGACATAATTATGATTTGAACTATATTTATGATTTATTTTGCATCTGGCAAAAATCAAACTGAAAGCCACAGTGCACAAATACATGCTGGACACGATCATTTTTAATTTAAAATCACTAATTAAATTTAATTTAATTAACAGCTTTCCTGTAACAGTAATTGTATTAAAAGGAAAACGTGTTTTATTTGAGGTGGTTATGGTGCAGAGATGAGAGCTTCTTGTGCTGTACCCACATTAATCAGCTGTTATACCTGGTTAAGATCTATAACATTAATAAGCCGACCTGGTGGTACATGTTCCTTCTCAGTGTGAAAACAAAAAGTTTAAAAAGTACCTGCAGACATTTTTACAATGAACCTACTCCTTTTAAAAGTGCAGTCTACTTTTTGGCCACTTGGGGGCCTAGAAAACAACAACCAGAGGTCAGCAAGCTTTACAACCCTAAGAGTCATTTTGCTTTCAGTCCAGCTAAACAAAATAGTTTAGGGCCACATTAGTATAATGTCTTGAACATAAAAAAGCTTGTTTTTATGATACCTGCTATATTGGAAACTTGTGTAGATTAAAAATCATTTTTGCTTTTAGGTTTCATAATTTTTTCAATGGGACGTTTCAAGTTTTATAGAAAATGACGCTTAAAAAAGCTCATAGTTTGCAACCTACTGACAAAAGAATATTTCCTGAAAAAAAAGAAGAATATTCTTTACAATATTAGTTTCATTCTTTGTGGAACTGTTACGCAAACATTGCATGTAAAGGAAAAGGAACTGAAAACGTTAGAATTTTAATTACCATGACATGTTAAAGCTTTGCTCAGTTCTGCAGTATTTTTGCCCATTCTTGAGTGATAGTTACTAAGAGCCACACAAAAGCCTGGAGCCGCAGGTCGCAGACTCCTGATCTACACCAACAATTGCTTTTTAAAATCTTTTTATCCTCAGAATAATTTTTGGTATGAAAAAAAAAAACACACAAGAAAACACGACTCAACCTTTTGTTGTTATAACAAGATGTTGCAACATCACAGAAGGATTTTCTCTTCTTTCAGAAATAAACAGATGGCTTCATATTTAAATGAAATGAAACTTAAAGCAGGAAAACCAGCTATGGCATAAATGTAGTCAGATAACCCAAATGAAAGTTTGGCAGCCATCAGCTTTCCCGTTTCCTTAGGCACTCGGGTCCAAATAGGCCTGTTTATACAGTCATTTCCTCACCATATAATTATTTTACCTCCTTTAGTTCTTAGATTAAACACGTTTCCTTCGTCCACCTGTGTAATATTGTCAAAATGAGAAACATCTGATGCAGGAAATGCTGACTGCTTTCCTCCCTTTGCTGTTTCTACTCTCTTCTTTCCAGTTATATATAAATTACAGTTATTACTATTATCAGCCATTGTTTTCTAGCTTTTGTGCTCTCAACGCTCTTTGACAGGAAGTTTTCTTAGATCTAAGCTGCTTAGAAAACATTTTACTGACTAGTATTGTCTTCAGCTTCAGAATAGAAGTCCGGCTGTTTTATTTTTTAACTTTTTTTGGACTAACCAGTTTTGTATCCGCTGAATCTGACCAATCTGTGTCATAACTAGATCAAAATGACACATTATTTCAAACTGTATCAGAATGAATTGGATGAATTAAAAATATTTGGACTGATTTAGATTAAACTACATGAATAATAATTGTATCTGTGTTTTGGGATTACTTTTGAATTGGGCCCATGTGAATAAACTAAACTGAACTGAATAAATCCTTTTTTAAATTGTGTTTCTATCTTATTAGTTTGACGAGGCATCTTACACTCAGTCTGCTAACGGGGGTCATTTTAAAATACAATACAGGATAAAGGAGAAGGGGACGCTGCTTTTCAGGCATCTAAGCTTGAAGTGAAGCAAATAAAAATGAAAGCAAACATTTTGATTGATCCTTTTGAAGACATAACAGGTAAATCATGGAAAATGCAGACAAACATATCCACAAAGCGTCATGAAAACAACCCAAAGCGAGGCTAATTTAGCCGGTTCCACTATCCCAAACTACTCCTTAGCATGAATATAGCATCTGAAGGTTTTACTTGGACTCAGGAGATGCCACTCTGCTGCAGTTCTCTAACCGTTCATCAACATTTCATCCTTCTCTCTGCGCTGGTTGTGAACACGAAGGTCCTCGCCGAGCCTCGTTTGGTACCGTTCCTGTTCTAAACTTTCCCCTTCTTACTCTGACTGTGCAGTAGATCTGGGTTAGTTTAGTCATTTTGGAGACATTTCCTGCCTCGTGAAGATCAAAACAGCTTCCCTAAGCCTGACATGAATGTCGCGTTCTCTTATCTATCCCACTGTGCAGAATGTGTCACACCATATAATAACAGGAAGTCATCTATAACCACTTCTAAACACTTTAAATTACTTTCAAAATACGGTTAAGCCCCAAGTTACTCATACCGATAACAGATTTCTATTTAAATAAAATCTCTATGTTGAAAACACGTTTCTTTTGACTGGAAATAATGATGTTAACATTTTGCAGTGGCCACGGCAAAATTTTCACAGAATCTGTATAATCTGACAGAATTTGACTTTGGAAAGTGCCTTGAGATGACATGTATCATGAACTGGTGCTATATAAATAAAATTTAATTGAATTGAATTGAGACACTGTAGCTAAAGATTAGGGTGATGGCAAGGAGGCCTTCCAGCCTTAAAGACTCCAACTTTAAGGACGAAGCTCATCCCCCAAACTCAAGTTGTCAATATACCAGCAGAAAAAAACAAAAAAAAACAAACAAAAATGTAAGCAATTATTAATAGAGCTTTTGTTTTAATGCACTCAAAGATTTTTCTATTTACTAACGAGGCGAGTATAAATAAATTCCTACAAGCCTAATTTTATTTAAATCTATATCTGCCAGGGGTATGACTGTATAAATAACATATTTCTGTACATTTATTCTATATGAATTTTGGAGCTTTCTTAAAATTGGTATTTTACTTATCCAGCGATCAGATATAATCAAATCAGTGGTTGGATTTGTCTGAAACATTTCAGTTTGAGACGATGCTACTGCAATAAAAGATGCATTTATTGTATGGCCTTTTGCATCCTCATGGATGCTGCTTCATTCCTGTGATGTTTTCATACAAACAGGGAGATTAAATGCTGGGAAAAGCGTTTAACATTTATTTCTTGAGACGATTCACTCCGCTATAATTTGCAAAGCTCTGTTGATGTTGAGTAAAGACCTAAAAACAGTGTTTAATCTCGTCATTGAAAGGCGTTATAACCCCATGAATTCACCACCATTCGTTTACCGCACACACAGAAACCAAACTGTGTTATGAGACAAGAGAAACAGCGAAGCAACGAAAATAGCTCGTAGACTAATTCAGAACATTACCAGAAGAGCTGCTAAGATCTGCCTTTTTATCAGCAGTGTGTCAGCTAGCTGACAGCAGACCCGGAATAAACACATCCTTTCACAATTGACTGGGTGGTTTCATGCTGACCCTGAGTAGGAACCGCCTCCTGCCTGCTCACATTTCTCACGGCAGCAGATGAGATTATATCAGCAGTTTTAGCATGATTCAGCCCCTCAGCCACACACAGCGTTATTTATCTCCCCTGTCGTTAATGCGCTCCTTTTTCCACAACAACTCACCTCCTTCAGGAGTTCTCTGCTCTGTGAATAGTTGTCCTTGTCTGAGAATATTTCTGCCAGCTCCTCGTATCTCCTCAAGGCCTCTCTGCGAAAGAAAAACAGCTGTCAGTGGAAGATTGATGCGTGTTCTTGAATTATTCAAGGTAACGAAACTGTAGTTTCAGAAAGGCAAATTTAACCTGAATAAAGGTTTCAGACGGTGCGGCTAACAGTTTGGTGAAATCGACATGAAAGCAAAGATCCGACCGTTCATCAATGGCTGCTGGTGGTAGAACAGCGATACAGGGGCTGTTACCTTGGCACCTTTGGGCCCCTGAGTACCGACTGAGCATCATTTAAACATAACAGCTTAACTGAATATTGCAGAATCACGCAGCGTCTGGTGTAAATTTACACTTTTTAAAAACGTGCCCGTAAGCCAGTGTATTTGCTCCTGAAGGCGACCAGATTTGATTTCTCTACTGAACACTGGGGACGTCTCTGATTTTGTTTAGCGCAGAATCTCTGCCTGGGGGTTGGTTTGTTTTGTCTGAACTGTAACGCCGGTGGGGTGGGTGGGGTTAGGGGCAAAGCTGTACTACGTCGGGACAGTGGCAGGGCTGGGTAAATACCTCTTATTGCGCTAAACTTTTTGTACTCCATCATGATGCACTGAAATCGGAGACATTTCCGGGGACAGCTTTATGCCGGGGGTAGGTCATCCAAAACAGGGTCTGTCCCTGGAAATCAGGGGGCATCCGGTCACTCTACCGGAGGGGTGGAGTGATATAAGTGACATGAGTTCACTGCACTCCAGTGGCCTCTACAGCTACCAGATCTCAGTGTATTTGGGACGAGGAGCAGGAGCTTTAACATAATGTGTGATGTCAATATGGACAGAAACCTAAACGGGCTCTAACCCGGTACCTAATAAATTGGCCGGTGGGTGTATATCTCCTGCTGACTTAATGTACACAGGCAGGATGTGGGGCGTTTTAGATGGGACCAAACTTTCGGGAGGGTCAGTTCCTCGGTGAAGCTCTTCACCTAACCACCACACACCTGTCAGTTTCCTGCCACGTCCTCCTCAGCCGGTGGATTGGGTTACTCTGCAGCGCCGACACAATGGCATACAGGGAGGAGAAGTTCTTCCTGGCTCTGCACTCCTGTTCAGAACACACAAAACAGGACTGCTGGATGAAAGGGCCTTAGCATGCAGTCATTCTGCAACGGAGAACACCTGTGGGTGTGTGTGTGTGTGAGAACGAGAGGTTACCTGGCATTAAGTTACGCTTTCATTTAGATAAAATCACATTTGCAAGAAGCGGGAAATTACCTTTTCCTTCAATGGGAGCAATAAACTGCTCCTGTGATCTTATATCATGTTTGATCTTAGAGGTTTTTACAAGTAAAATGCTACTAAGATTATAATTAAAGCTGACATTTTACCGTCGTGACACCATTTGCCTAAAAATATGTAAATACAAAGACGGACATAAGTCTAAGCTTAGTTTGCAGTTACTACAAGCTCTTTTAAAGCCAAGGTGTCCAAACTTTTCATCCAAACTGGGCCAAAACTGCCAATATATATATTTTTTTACCAGCTACACAAAATATGAGCACACAATATCATAATGAAACAAATTAGTCAGATTTTCTGAAGGAAAGGGACATGTAAATCATTGTAGAGCCAAAACTTAAAACTGGCTTTGCACATTTGCCTTTTTTAAATAGATGGTCGTCCAGTTGGCAAAAATAATAAAAGCAATTTTGTTCATTCTCAGCAATAGGTACAGGACTTAGACAGGTCATTCTTTGAAAAGTATAAATATACAAGTAAAAATTATAAAAGTGTTCAACCAAATCATACTTTGATTGCAGTTGGGAACTTTGGACACCCCTGTTTTAAGCTGTCAACAGTTTAAACTGAAGACTAAATTGAGGTAAATAACCAAATAGACGAGTTTCTTTTTTGCATTATTTCCTGAAAATAACCACCCACCTGGGTTTCCACACAACCTGTTTTGCTTACAGTGGCTGCTATGAATGAGTTTAATGCCATGCCCACACATTACCCTGAAAATAGGATTATTCTGACAGGTTTATCGCCATTACTGAGACATTTTAAAGCTTTCAAACTTGAACTGACAAGATAACAATAACCTCATTTGAGAAAACCCAAATTTTTTTATCCCCGGTCTTATAAAACAACGTGTTTATGGGATGCAGCTGTAAGATGTAACGTTGGGATTTTAGTCCGCTGACCTCTGCAACGCTGATCCACTTCTCCAGCAGTCGAGCTCTCTGCTGGGTGCGCAGCTTCGTCGGCCAAAGGCAGGACGCTAAGACCGCGTTGGCCAGCTTGTTGAACTGCCGTATTGTGGCCCGGACAGACCAGCAGACGCCCTCCCTGCCCTTCTTGTCCCTCTGAGACCACAGCGAGCCGAGGCAGTGGTACGGCACCAGGCGGACAAAAAGTTCCTGGGAGAAAGAAACAGATCTATAAGTATCCCCCCCTCAACATGAAAATATGTTTTAAAATCAGCCATGTGTCTTCTCATTGTGCTCTCATGGAGAATCAAACCAACTCACAGTTTCTATCTTTGTGAGCTGCTCTGCGATAAGCGCTGCAGGGAATCCCAGGATGCTGGTGGCTTCAAACTTGGAAGGATCAGGAGGAGAGCTGCTAGAACTGGTCTGATCTGCAGAGACGGACAAAACTCAATGATTTCCTCAGCTGATGACAAAAATTAAAATTTTATTGTGTAGATTGCATTGGTAAATAAAGAAAATATATTTTCAGACTGTAGGTTAACAACGGTCATAAAGGAATTTTCAGAATATGACAAAAAAAATAAATAAAGTGCTCATGTCAATAAATGAACTGGACCACACCTGGATTCTAATTTCATATGTTTTACATCATTTGGGTTATTCTACCCATGTTTCTTTTCTCTGAAAGCACTTTTCTGGTTCAAAGGTACAACAGATTAAGATCAACACCCTCTTAGTTGCCTTGGGTAACAGTGAATGATTCACATTCAACTCAACTTCAACATCCAACATGGCTGCTTCCAGTGGCACCACCAGGGGGTGGAACAGAACCCCCCAATATCACCATCGCCACATCTAGTGCTATTTCTAGGCAAGCCACGTATAGTATTTTTTATCTAAACCTATTTAAGAGGTGTGACAACAGGTAGTTGCTATATTTATTTCCATTTGTACCCTATGTGAGAATTACTGCACCACCTCTAACATCAGCTACCACCAACCAGGCTGCACAGGCTACCGTACGCTAGCTAACTAGCTAGCTAGCTTGTCAGGTTCTATGTTCCTTTTGAAAGCACAAAACACACAAAAGCAGTAGTATTATTTAAAATTATTGCTTTATAAAACATAAATACATTCAAACCTAATTTATTTCATGTTTTTCTTAAAACAAATTCCAATTTTTTTTTATATGTAGGCATGTGCTAAAGCTAGCTAGTTCACTAATATTTTAGCTAATTCCATCAGTGGTACAACAGCATGACAATGAGCTTATTTATGCATCTATATTAAACAACAGAAACATTTAAGCATTCAGAAAAATCACTTAAAAGTAGTAACTTTTTAAGATAAAATATAACCGAACGCTCACATTTTTTACAACGATGTTAAAGTAACAATGTGTAACTTTTGACCACTAGGGGGCCTAGACCTGAAAGTTCCAGGTTCAGCGCCCCTGTAGGACACTAGCATGTGGTCATTCTCTTGTTCTTTGGGTCACATGACTTTCTGAGTGAATAAACTATGTAAATTGATTTACAGTTCTCATACAGTCTTCATCCGAAAGTAAATTAATATGCAAAAGTGTTTCCAAAGGACTTAAGTACATTCACCTTAGCAACAACAGCAGGAGTTTGGACTGATAATGAAAACTTGTTTAATTCATAAATTTAAGTTATCTTATGAGTAACTTCCTGAAGCCTGGTGGACATCTAAAGAACTCAGATACACAGCTTTAAATGCTTTCCTTCAATAATTAGCATAAACATCAAGTTGTGCTAAGCACAAAGCCACAGTGACACTGTTTCCTATCCTGCCATGTATGAAAAACGTACATTCGAACATTAAGTGTGTATCAGTTTTGATGGGCTCCTGCTCCAAATAGTGCATGTGTGCTGGATGTGGAATACACAGTGTTCTGCTGTGTCAGGACAAGGAAAGTTCATTTAGGCATTGCTGTCTTGTTTTTTGTTGTTTGCTTTAATTCTAAAGGACAAATCTTCACCAGCTCTAAAGGACAAACTGAAATGTTTATTAGCATCTCCAAATAATCTTTTACAACGTGGCTTATCTGGTGGTCAAATAACGTATGTTATAGTATCAGTAAGGTAATGCCAGACGGTCATTTTCCTCTAACACACTAGTTGGACCTCGTATAAGAGAAGTCTGAACCAAATGCTGAGAAATACTTAAGCCACGTTCACAGACACCAACAATGAAACTCATTAGGTTGTGTTTCCAAAACTGCTGTTGTTGTGCAATCAAACTAAAGCTCCAACTGGATAGGTTTACTGGATAACTGCATGAATAGGTATAATTCTGAGTTAATTAGCTGCTAAGTAAGCGGCAACCTAATCACAGTCTGCAAGATTAAACATGCAAAAAGTACTACAAAGTAACAAACCCTCATGGAGAATTAATGAGAGGTAGGAAGGCTGTCGAGTTTTTGCAAGAAAACGGTTATGTTTAAAAAGATTTCCAAAGGAACAAATATTTATGAATGTTTGAGCTTCTGATCATTGTTGCCATTTGACATAATTCTTTAGCGGCATATATTAAGTAAATGTGAGGCCAGTTCTGTAATAACTCCTTCACAACTTTACCTGAGGGAGCAGAAAACCCATCAGCATTCATAACGCAGGTCCAGTAAATGCCTGCAGGTTTTTGCACAAATCCATCCAGCAGATACTGAGCAAGCCTCTATGATTCAAAAGGGATGACTAAACAAATAATCACCGGCTTTTACTGCAGAACCTTAAATCCATAATCCATCAGAAGGCAATCTCACAACGTCCGCAGAGCGTTTTTTTGTTTCAGATCCAGAACATCTCAACGTTTCTGATTTATTTTATGTAGTTATGCGGTTATTTTTTTTGCATTTGTGATTTAAACTGGCCAGAAAGCCTAATTAGATCCTGGAGAAAAACACAGACCTCTGTGGTTGTCAGGGAGCAGGGCGTTCTCGCTGAGCTCCTCGGCCGTCCTGAGGAAGCGCGCTCGGAGGTCAGCTGCAGACGAGGAGTCCTGAGGCAGGAGTGGAACCAGACGCAACAGGCGAGACGGGTCTCCGAGGTTCTTAAAGTCTTCAGGATACTCCGAAAGCCACGTGCTAAACACGGAACACACCGCTCTGCATGGACAGCAAGGAAGAGGAGGAAGGGAAGAGAGCTGGTCTGAGTCATGTGTTCTGTTAGCTTCAGATTAAATCTGTTTAGAGCCTAAAATGGCTAGAAGCAGAACCAGTTGACACACAAGGTGCCCTTATTAACGTAAAACATTCTTCATGGACTTGTGCCTTCTTATTTAAATGATCTTGTCAACATGTATGCACTTTCCCGTGCCCTCCGTTCTCAGGGAAGCGGCTTTTTGATTGTGGCTAAGGACAGAAAAATGCTGCTGGAGAAAGATTTTTATTCCAGGTAGCTAAACTTTGGAACGATCTTCCTCTGCACATCTGCTCTGGAGATGTTTTAAAGCAAAGATAAAGACCCACTTGTTTTCCCTTTGTTATGCATCTTCAGCTGTATTGAAATGTTTTTTTTTTGTTTTCTGATATTTAACTGTACAGCACTTTAACTGAAGGTTTTCATTTCATTATTTTAATTCATAATATTATAATAATTGTATAAATGTAAGCATTATTATTATTATTATTATTATTATTATTATTATTATTATTATTATTATTATTATCATCATTACTACTACATCTAATACAAGTGTGGTTCTCTTACTGCATTAAGTAGACAAAAACATCGTGTAGGGGGTGGTGAAAGCTTTTCTAGACCATGTCTTTGGTTTTTATTAAATTGCTGTAATCATGTCTTGCTGCTGAACAGGGCTTCATTGTTATCAAACAATGACAGTAAAGTTATATTCTATTCTATTCTATTTTGATACAAAAGTCATATTTTCAAAAAGGGTTAGGCAATTTAGTCAAATCACTGGATCAAGACAGAATGGGGTAAAATAAGTATAACTGTACCAGGCTGTACCCAAAACAGGCAGGACAAAATAAGGTGACTTTATTAGGATGCCTCTTATTAAATATGGAGTAAATATGGAGTAAATTTAAGGTGAATAGATCAGGATGATGTGATAATGCGTTAAAGTTGAACCTTTTCCTATTTGTAAGCATAGAGGGACCATCAGGATGTGACATCGTTCCACTTCAGGTCATTTTCACCGTCACCTGCAGAATACTGTGTTTCACAACAGATTAAGATTTATTTCTCTTCACACTCAGAATAAGATTATAAGACAAATCATCTGTTTTCCTCCTCTGTGAAACATTTAGAATGTGAAATTTTACTTTTAACAGGTCAAAGTTTTAATTAGAGTCTGCTATGGTGATGCTTTCCTTAATTGTGTGATCCTGAACCGAAATACTCTTTTAAATCCTCATAATGATTTATATATTTGAATGTTTGAATGTAATTTTATTTTAATTTTAGGGACCTCAGGGGATCCTTCCTTGTGTGAAACCCCTCCCACATTAATACAGTAAGTGTAGAGTTCAGACTCCATCCTCTTATGGAGGAGTTAGCGATATGAGTTAGCAGATAATTCGCTGCTCTCGCTGACATGATACGGAGACAGAGGTAGTCCTCACATGGAAGAGAAACGTCCTCACAGCTCTGGACCCGACATCTATGGGACTGACTGATCAGAGAACGCTGTGTTTTTATCCGGTCTGCTATTCCTGGCATCCTGCAGAAAGTGTTTTTCTATCTGATGCGGAGGAGGCTTTGCCAAAACTTCCTCCCTTCTTGCTGAAAGTCCCACCAGAACCAAAGCCTGTCCAGCAGCCATGAACACGAGCGCGAAGAGAGATCACGCTGTTCCGGGCCCTCTGTGCAGCGAACCTCAGTATTTCCCGTCCTCCAGAGACGTGTGGGTTTGATAATGGAGCCCACATGGAGCACGCATGTGACCCCCGGATGACCCACACTCAACACCCAGGTTGGACTGTTTATAGTACAGACCATAGTAAACCAAAAAGAACGTCCTTTCATTCCTTTATCCATCTTCTCTGCGCTTAGAGGACTAGAAAGGTGATCAGAAAAAAACAAGGACAGAGCGGAGAAAAAAACTGATAAAGTTTTACAGCTCCTGGAATCTGGACCAGTTGAATGATAAGTGGCCCAATGTTCACTTATTATTATTTCATTACAAGCCAAAGCCTTTGATTCTCCGGTCTGTAGAGTTTAAAAGTGCAGCAAATGTAGATTAGTTTGATTACTAATAACTGTACACAGGTTTAAACGGCAGTTCTGGGTGTTTTTTGCCTTGGTGCTTGGCTGCCATGTTCTTGTCTCTGGTTAGAAATAAGTCATTGTGCCAAGAAATAGATTTACTCTTGCATGTGAGTGTAAATTGATTGATCAATGTTAAAGAAACAAAATGCAGCAAACTGCAGCTATAAATATTTCAGCTGAAATATTTCATGGAAAGAAAGACTTGGAAAGACTTTTGTAATCTTCTCTTCTGAAAATTGTTTGGGATGTCTGGAGAAGCCTTGGAGAGAGTTCAGTACGGTCCCCACAATGATTAAATCCACGCGTGAGGGTTTGCCTTTCAAATGGAGTGAGTTTCCCCGTTATTCTGCGTGACCATCTGTCCATGAATAAAGTTCTAAACTTCTGCCTTTTGTAATCTAGTAAATGGAAATTCAGGAACAGTTTACCCATAGAAACATGTAAACATTGCTTTGGTTAACAGAACATTTGTGTCAGCGTGAAAAGTTTTGGCCACCTTTGTAAAAAGTATCAGCTAACATTCTGACGTGTGCAGAAATCTGCAGCAGTCGTATGAACGGTGCAGTGAGAGCGAACCAGAGCCAAAATAACAGCCTCACACAGCGATTTTCACTTTCCAAACTCACTTCACTGGATTTGTTTAAAAGAAAAGTCTCATGCTATGTTACTAAACTATACTAAATCTATCTTTAACTCATCAAATGAAAGTAAACTCCCAGTCCGCTAAAACTGACATTCCTTCAACGACAGAAGCGAGAAGCAGAAGTGTCTTCAGAAGAAGTCTTTACAGAGAGAGGCGGCTTCTCGCTTCTATTTACGACACTAAGCTGTTTTTTTTGTTTTTTTAAACTCACTTGTTGAAGCATTGTCTCGTCTGACTTCTCTCGCCGTCCCCGGGCGGGTGCTCTAATCTGTAAAAGAGGAAGAAAAACGTTTATGCAGACAAAAATAAAAGATTAAATCCTGCAGCAGCAAACACGTTCATCCAGGAAACGTAATAATGATATAATGTTTTAGAGAGGTTAGTGCTGTGGCAGCACTTAGGCACATTTTCACACCAATATAAATAGTAGAGGCTCCTGCACCTCCTCCATCAGTTTTACTCTTACTGGTGCAAACGGCATCATTATTTACCGTTGGCTCCTTATCAACTTATCCAGTGAATGGGTTCCTGGCTCTGAGCATTCAAAGCAAATCATTCACAAATGAAACAAAACATGTTTTTTTTAACTATCCCCTTCAGCTGATCCGCTCTGAAACCTGGAGTTGTTTTATTTAATGCCCCAAAGCAACTGTTTTAAAATGATAAACCCTATGAATCACTTTATTTTTTCCTCTCTCCTTACACCTCGTCACTAAAACACGACACCCGAGCTTCCCGTTGGCAACAGCGCGACATTTTGTAATCGACCTGCAGCCTTAGGACCTCACAACTTCCCTCGGTCTTCCAACGTAATACCTGACAGTTTGGAGGCGTGTGTCCTTCTCCTCCGGTCTGAGGCCTGCTCCAGAGGGAACGGCGCTGCGGCTGATCCCTCAGCGCGGTGTGATGGTTCAAGCCCCTTGGGCAGATCCTGTTTTGTTGCCCATAGCTGCTAAGAGACTACCTAAGAGACACGCTGCCAGCCCAGCGTGAGCATCATGAGGTTGCAGCATTAGCAGGTGGTCAGCATTGCCCAACTTTTAAAAATACTCCCTGACGACGAAGCCACGCAGGGCTAGATAGGCAACCACTGCGGCTACGAAGCTTTTCCAGGTATGATGCTATAAAGATTAACTGCAGGAGTTTTGTGCACTAAACAGTCGGGGAGCTGTTCTGCTCTTTTATGCTTATTTAACAGCTCACTTTGCTCTTGATACACCGCTCCGAGCCTCTGCAGACAACTTTCCTCTTCAGGTTGAATTTTAATGCTGTGGAGAGCTTTTAGTCCAAGTACGGGGACGGCGCTTGATGCAAACATTTTATTGTCTTTAGCATCAGAATAAAAAAAAGTCGCACACAGGAGAACTACATAAAATCCTCAGTTACTTGTGGAAGCTATGAAGCTAAATGTTCTCTAAATTATTAAGAGAGACACCAGCCTGATGTAATAAACAAAACAAAACAAAAGGGGACTCTATACATGGTGTTTGTGAATTGGGGAAATATTTAAAGAGGAGTTAATAGTTTCCGGTTATGTTTACAGCAGAATTGGATGTTGTTCAGTGGAACAGAGCTGAATGAATTTGCATGTAAACCAACCTCTTGTATCAGCCGCTGCGTGGCATGCAGGAACACAAAATTTGTTTGCATCGGAGGAATGTGTGAAAGAAAACTGAAAATGTTCTCGCTACCTGCACCTAGGTGACATTATAAAGCAGGGAGTGGATAAAGCGCTGGGAAAAGGAACCAGCATCAGAGTGACGAGCAGTAGAGGAGGAAATATTCTTCTTGGAATCAAAACAAACAAAAAATGTGTCATTTTTTCTAAGAGCCATTAGTGAGCATTTATGCTCTGACATTTTCTCTCTAATTTGACACGGAGTAAGTATTCCCCGTGTCCCGGTGGAGTGAAGGTCCCATAAACCCGGATCAGCCGGATTCAGAGAAGTTCAGGCCGACCAGACAGCAAACCGACAGCAGCTGCAGCCGCTACGCATCGCTGCAACAGGAACTGCAACAAGACTCCGTTTCTAATCCTTCCTGAAAATCTGGGTTTGACTTTAGCGCTGACACGTGACGCAGTCCTGCTACCTGTCAGTGAGGATGTCCAGCACTCGCTCTGTGGAGGTGAAGGAGCGGTAGGTGGAGAAGAAGATGGAGACGAAGGAGGAGTCCCCCAGCGAAAATGAGTGGAGGAGGTGGAGCACCAGCTTCTCTTCCGTTCCGGCTTTTATGGACTGGGAACGGGACACGGCTCCCTGGAAATCAACAGGAAAGGACGCTGTAAACGCCTGCTGGCTCTTCTGAAGCAGATGCAACACAAATAAAGCAGCTTACCAGTGGACTGTTGGAGGAAACATGCTGTTGTTTGACTACAACAGTGAAGATAACCCCCTCCTCCTCCTCCTCCACCACGGTGGACTGTAAAGAAAGGAAAACCGTGAAAACAAACTATTTAAACAGCTCTAATTTATCTACATTTTGCTTCCAAGCAGACGGGCTTTATTGTGATTCTTTAAATTGATTTCTGAAAGTCGTTCTCTGTACTTTGGCCTCTTTTTCGGGTAAAAAAAAAAAAGGGGAAGATGATTCACTGTTTTTTTGTGCAGTGCTGCATGCAGCTTAGCTTCATGTGTTGAAAGAAAACACCCCATAATGTCTCCTTTGGACAAACTGCCCTCCATAATTAAAGACTGCGAGCATCTTTGAACTCATTTCCTACGTGGAGCTCCAACGATCCGGTTTTAGCCTCAGGGAAAGTCCCTGACACAGTTTACGCTGGCCTACTAACTCACAGACCCCACAGCGCGTGTTGCAACGGGAGATCCGCTCATTCTTACCAGATCCAGAGGACAGTACCAGGTGGTCTTCATCGGTGAGGAGTCCGTCTGAGGAGAAGACACACGAGACAAAGTGAAACACGATGGCACGAAAAGTGTGAAAAGGGTTAACGGCACCGTGTGGAACGCTTCAAAAGGGCTTCAAGTTCGAGAGTTTTTAGATGCTAACACCTGGATAATGTTTAAGAACGAATTAAGCAAAGGCATGGCATATCTAGGAATACTAAGGTTATGAAAACTGATGAAAATAACTATTCATCATTCAGTTTCTCAGATTAGAAGTCCATTTTTTTCTCTTTGGGATCCCAGAGAAAGGTGCCAGAGTTCTGCTGTTTGCTCAGTCGTCTGGCTGACTTTTAGGCTTTCTTTAGCCTGAAACAAAGTCAAATTTGGTTTGTTTAAAATATTCCCACAGCCGGTCACGGTGCGGCAACTAAAGGAGCAACACTTAATAAAACTACAAGCAGCGTGTCTGCTCAGCAGCTGACTGCAGGCTCTACCTGAGCAGGCAGCCTGACTAATTATTCAGTTAATATCAGGATGGCCGGGCACAGAAGAACATCATCAGGCCAAGATCCGGCACCAGCGGTCACTCTTTCAGGGAAGATGTTTGCATCCTGGACAGAGAGGATGGGTGGTTTCAGAGAGAAGTGAAGGAAGCCATTTTTGTGAAGATAACCCGTCTGTGAACGGTGGTGGAGGCCACTGTGACCCAGTCAGCGCCCATCAGAGCACTAACGATTGATAGGAACCATGTTTGCATGTCAGCAACCAGTTTGGCCACGCTTAAACGTGTTGATCCACTATGCAAAGGTACAGTTTATAAGGCCGAGTTTACCTAGAACTCTGCAGACTGAAACAGGAGAAGAGACGAAACGTTTCAACAAAGAAGAACCCGTCCCATTTCTTTTTTATTTTTGAATTTTTCTACCTGGATTATTGAGCTGCATCAGGACCTAATGAGAAAACATTCTTATAACCGTCGTATTGTTTAAGCAGCGTTAGAAACAATTCTGTTTATTTTCTGTTTAAAATAAATGCAAACAGTTCATGTTTGTGAGGTATTAGCGTGAGAGCCCTGAAGCCATGATAGTTTTACTCAGCGTTATTATATCATGAAAATATAATGTTGACTCCTGAGCCACAAGGCTGCAGCAGCAGCTGAGTTTAAGAAGAAAGAAGAAAAACACTGGAAAACTCTCAGACCTCTGATTCTGGGCTGGACGGCCCTTTGCAATGGATAAAAATAAACAGTCTGTCCAATCTATCCCAATTTGCTCTGCACTCAAGATGCACCCAAGAGATATTTCTTGTCATTCTTGTTGCAGCAAACTAACCATTTAAACATGTTTTTTTTTTTTTTAAACGCCCTAAAAACAAATAATGGCTCACGTGCTACAACATGCTGACAACCGTTCTAATCAACTTCAGTGCAGCACGATCAATAACAGCAGCAGCGCTAACCCTCGGCCTTATCACACTTAGACATGCGGCTCTCGGCCTGCAGGATCCTGCAGTCGAGCTCAGGTTGCACAGAGCAGATGAGTCACGGCTCTCCCATACGGCAAATAAGTGTGATGCATGCAGCCGCTCTCCTGAGACATTTGATTACTGCCAAAACAGACGGGGCGCTAGGAAGCAGATGATCTTTGACTCAAGCCAAGCAGCAGGAGCTGTGGTCTATAGCAACTTATCTGACAGCCACAGTTAGAAGGTACGCCACAGATAATGATGTTTTATAAATTAATAAATGTGGTTGGTTGAACTATTTATGCTCTAAGCCTCATTATCAAAAGAATATGTCACAAAAAAGTACAATTTATTTTATATCTATTATAATAACAGCAATGCATATTGTTCTCCTGTGAACAAAAGCTAACACTTTTAAAAGCATTTTGTCGGCTATATTTATCTTGAATTTTAGAATAAAATAAATAATTGTTGGTGCGAGGTCTTTCTGCTTTGCTGACTGTGTTTACATTACAACATATAACTCTCACCTCAACCATTATTGATGAGCACTTGTGTTGTGCAAGTTTTCCAGGGTGCAATCTTCAGACCGCGTTGGTTTGCTGGCTCTGAGTCGCTGTGAGTCAACTGTTTTGATCTCCATAACACACCAGTAACTATGGAGGGCTGACTCTGACAAATTCAACAATGAATGTAGAACTAAATACAGAAACAAATACATGCTAAATAAATACATAAGCATTAAATACACAAAAATACAGCAAATAAATAAATGTAAGCGATAATTAAATTATACAATGAGACATAAATGTAAATATCTCTTTTAATTACCTGATTTATTTATTCCTCTTTTTTAAATAATTACATTGTTTATTTGTTTTTCATTACAATTGTCAACTTTATTAATTACTTACATTAAATACATTTATTTCTGTTTATGCTTTAATATTTTTAAATATTAAATATTCAATTCTTCCTTTCTGTATTTTGACCCCTATTTATTTATTTATTTATTTATGCCTGTCCTTTTTCCATTTCTGTATGCATATCTGCCTCAAGATTAAAAACACATCTGTTTAAAATTGCCTTTGACTGTTCTAGTTAAACAGTTTTACTGTTTTTAATGTTCTTTTTTGTTACTACATTCTATCCCTACTTGCTTTTATTCTATTTTCTATCTACATTTTATTATTTTGCTATATCTTAATCATGTAAAGCACTTTGTATTGTCTTGTACTGAATTGTGCTATATAAATAAATTTGCCTTGCCTTGCCTCATTATGCAAATGGGGAGGGGGCCGGCTTAAGGGGAAAACTGCTCCCTATTGGTCAGTTAGCATCAGCCTTCCATAGCTGGCAGTGGCTACCAGGTTAGCAGTGAGCTGAGGCATTTAGCGACTAGATTTGAAAACAACAATGTGATTCCAGACTTTATTATCTGTGGACGCTCTGAGTGAACGTGTGTTTCAGTCAGCAGCTCACATGGATGCAGATGTCAACGTATTTTATGCCAGTTCTCCCTAAAGAAACAAGTTCGAAGTTCGCTTTTAGCTGGAGCAGCAGATCCAGTCAGCTCCGTCTCGTTTCCAGCCATCTAGTCGTGTAAATAGAGATGTTGAACTTTTGTTGGAAAAAGTAAAAAAAAAGTGTTGTTACCTCATCGTTTCTTTAGTTGGTTACAACAGAAAATGGCGCGTTATTGCTCTCCTGCCATGTGATTATTTGAACACTGTTTGCCTAATATGAGGAAGATCACGTCTGTTTAAACTTAATTCACATATATAGGTCCGTCGGCCTGCCTCGTTCATCACACGGACAGGTTTGCAGCAGCAGAGCCAAGCGCAGGCTGCGCAGAGAGCAGGTGGAGGTGGGATAAACCAGGCTGAACTCTGCAAACTCAGAACGACCTAATTCTGAAGGCTCTCACATACTCGGGCGTACTGTGAGCCGTACTGACTCTCCACGGACCTTTTACCCTTCATAGTCAGGCGTACCTATATTACCCACATTTCTTGTGACAAATTCCTACAATTCCCACACTGTCTGCCAGTGGGGAGAAGCGGGGGAAGGGATGGTAAATGTTTGATTAGCGCAGGCTCCCACCGCACACCTGTCAGTGCGCCCAGGTGAGAGGGACAGTGATGCACGCCTGCATGGAGCAGCTCAGCGTATCAGCCTCTGTGTCACATATGAAACAGTTCAATGTGAAGACTTCCTGCCGCCGAGCAGTTTATAGAGTGACACCACGTAGACGGTCATAAAAATTGAGCTCTCACATGAAGTCCGGCCTGAGTATGCGCGTACTCCGCGCCAACGTACGTGTGTGTGGGCGCCTTTAGAGTTAGCTCATTCTGAGTCAGTATTCGGGTTTTACCGCTAACTTCAGCTTAATTATCCCACTTACACCTGTTGTCTGTGCGCCACAGGACGCACTAGACTCCAACCTGGCGCTTGGCTCTGCAGCGGCTGCAGTGAACGGAGCCGTGTCCTCTGTTGCAAACCTGCGTAATGAATGAGGCTGGCCGACGGACCTGGAGCGCCAGGTTTTTTTTTTTTTGTTTTTTTAAAGTTCAACATCTCTATTTCCACAACTAGATGGCTGGAAACGAGACAGAGCCGACTGGATCTGCTGCTCCAGCAAACTTCGAGCACAGGAGCTGTACTTTCTGTCGGGAGAACTGGCACAACATCTGCGTCCATGTGAGCCGCTTAATAAAATCCACGTTCACTCAGAGCGTCCACAGATAATAAAGTCTGGAATCACGGTGTTGCTTTCAAATCTAGTCGCTAAATGCCTCAGCTCACTGCTAACCTGGTAGCCAATGACAGCGGTCGGTAGAGGCGGCCATGATGGCTGTAGATTCCAGCTATGGAAGGCTGATGCTAACCAACCAATAGGCAGCAGTTTTCCCCTTAAGCCGGCCCCCTCCTCATTTGCACAATGAGACAGAAATGCATACAGAAATAGAAAAAGGACATGCATAAATAAATAAATAAATAGGATGGAAGAAATAAATGGGGTAAAAAGATAGAAAGGAACAATAAAACAAATATTAACAAATAGACATAAATAAATAAATTTAAAAACTATGTAATTAATAAATAAAGTTGACAATTATAATGAAAAACAAATAGATGAGATTATCATCAAAAAGATGAATAAATAAATCAGCTAATTAAAAGAGATATTTACATTTATGCCTCACTGTATAATTTAGTTATTGCTTACATTATTTATTTGCAGTATTTTTGTGTATTTATTTTATGCTTACGTATTTATTAAGCATGCATTTATTTCTGTATTTATTTTTGATTATGTCAGAGTCAGTCCTCCATACAGCAACGCCTTGGAGACACACTTTGAGAAGAAAAAAACACCAAAATCTCCACATCCTCTAAACTGTGCTAACTGTGCTAAGTGCTACGCCTCTTTTTATTCCTCCCAAAATAAAATCCAACGATCCAGCTTCAAGTTCAAACTGGTAAAGGCAAGTTCAAGGTCCCAGAAGGAGCTAATTTACATGCTTACAGCAGCGAGACGAGCCATATGGTCTGACCCTGATCAGGTTTATGGTGTAATTATTCATAATCAACGCATTTAGCCTCCATATTCCTCTCCTACGTTACCTGAACTTGAACTGTCCGAAGGTCAGCGCTCCACACGGACACTCCTTACATTCAGAAGGAGTGAAAGCCAGACCTGCTAATCAACCTCCCTTTATCTCCACCCGTTTTGGATAAATCTGCCAACGTTTCTGTCTTTGCCATGAACTCAGCACGTATACACGTATACATGGAGAGCAAAAGAGAAAACTCTAACAGCAGTCACCTCTTCCCGGGCAAGTACAGACAGGCAGGAATCCTTCAGCTTCCTGGAAATCTTCAGGATAAAGCCGTGAACGTTTCTCCCATTTTCTCCTTCCTTTTTCATCTGCGCTTCCCTCTTTTCCAGATCTCCTCTGAACGCGGAGCGATTCCTGTACGTTTATCCATGGAAAGCGTGCCGCTCCACACAACTTGAGGCTTTGTTACACACCTGAAGCGGGACTAAGTCCGGCCCCCGGAAGGCAGCATCTTAGGGACACACCCTTTACACACACACACACATTCACACCCATTACACACACACACACACCGTTTACACACACACACACACACTCACACACTCTACAACCCCCGATAAGAGCATGCAGGTATTGATAAAGCGATTAAAGTTAATCACATTTCTCCCACATGCACATAATGCGTGCCGATGAAAGAAATTTGCATCTAAAGGACGATATTGACATAATAACAGGCCTTCATCAGTGGATATACACATCCACACTCACACACACTGACAGACAAAGCCCTGCAGCTTTTTCCAGAACAATACCCCCTCTCTTTCAATCTCCCCTCCTCTCCGCTGCTCTGTTTCCCTTACGGATGACCTTCCCATGTAGATAAACCAGTTTGACCATGTTTCCGCTTTAATGCAGAGCAACGTTCAGCAAAGCACCTGCCTTAGGCTTATGCTATCATTAAATTTAAATAAAAAAATGCTACTGTTGTGTTTGGGCTTTTAAGTCCTGTAATGACTTATAAAAACGTTCACATGTACCAGGAAGTAAAGCTGTATTTGTTTAAGCAGCGAATGTCATTAAACACAGAAAATAAACGGGCTCCTGGTCTCCCCGTTTTATTGATCAGAGACTGTAAATCAAAAAGAAAACGTTCAGCACTCAAATAAGATTCATGTTATGGAAGAATTTGTAATTTTTCCCAAAATAAATTATGCAAGCGCATTTTTTGAAGCAGCTGAAGTCCTTCTGTCCATCTGTCCATCCATCCATTGTCTATAGCCGTTTCTGCTTGCAGGGTTGCAGACCGAAGACCTTCTGGCAACAGTGGGAACAACGGTGCCATCGGTCCTAGCTGGAGTAAAGCCGTCACTGTTTGCCTTCACCGTAAAGGAAGCTAAAGCCCGACTACATCTGGTCAGAGAGCAGCGCCTTTACGTGTTGAAGCTGATGAACGCAGGCCACTGCTGAGAGCGAATCGAGTTTTAATATTACTTTGCAGCTTTTTATCTCTTGAATTTATCATGATCTTTTTTTAACCTCGATGTCTTTCTTTTTTTTCCTGATCCATGCACTGCGGGAAAAAGCGGCGGCCATGTTTGTATTATTTGTCAGATCTGATCTACATTTGGAGTTCGTAGCTCTCTTTATTCTTAAAGTCCCTCCAGTCCCCCCCGGTTACATACAGGAAGCACATAATAGGTGGAAACAAACACAGGAAGCAGGACATGCTGCTGTGCTGAGAAGCTATTTTTCTTCCTCTGTCCTTCCATCACAGACCGAGGCGGACTTAACTTCTCCTAAACAACGTCAGATATTGAACAGCTCCAGGTTAGGAACCCTGCAGTAAGCAGGATCTCTGTTGGTAAACTTTCCCACACGACTCTAATCTCCTTTTCCTTAATTAAAAGCCTCATAGCTCTATTTCTACAAATGCCATGTATTTTCAGTTGTGTACAAATTGCTCATCCAAACAGGGGGTCATAAATACTTCGTCTGAGGCTTTATTTAGGGATAACCATTGTTTTTTTGAGTGCTCCACAAACCCGACCCCTTCCTTCCTATCTTTCTCTCTGCTCCTCTTCTCACGCTTTCATCTATGCATTCCCGTGGTGCCTTTTATCTACCGCCTTTCAAGTACAACTCCTGAACATTCAAGACCAACCTCAGTCCTGATTTACAAATATTAGTAATGGTCTCAGGACAACTTGAACCGAACAATTTAGGGGCAATTTAGAGCTTAATGCAGCGTTGCAAAAAGTGTAAACATGTATGATTGGAGCTGAAATCTGACAATTTTCTAAAAGCCCAGCATGAGAGTAAACAAGGAGGTCCAGCAGTAAAAATCACAGTCATTCTATCAACATGCAAAGGCTGTGCTCTGAAAGCTGACATTTGAAATCCATATGGCAGGTAAGTGCTGCTTTTAAAAACATTTGCATTGATGTGTTGCTGTGATCATTTTTCTGCAAAGTAATATTTGCATTACATTTCAGAAACCAGCTATAGCAACGTATGCAAACCTGTAATAGGTAGATCACTTTGTCTCCTAGTAAGATGTGTTTACTTCTTAAAACATCCATCCATCCATCCATCCATCCATCCATCCAACCATCCATCCAACCATCCATCCATCTATCTATCCATTCATCCATCCATCCATCCATTTGTCCATCCATCCATTCATCCATCCATCCATCCATCCATCCATCCATCCATCCATCCATCCATCCATCCATCCATCCAATAGCAGGTCCAGGAGGGAACCCCAGACGTCCCTCTCCCCAGCGACTTCCTCCTCCTCATTCTTGGAGATGGATATAAAAGGAAACGGTAAACGGACTAAACTCATGTAGCGCTTTTCGAGTCAGAGCGACCACTCAAGGTTCTTTACACTGGAGCCACATTCACCCATTCATGCTCACATTTACACACCGATACGCAGAACGCTGGGCAACTTGGGGTTAAGTGCCTTGCCTGGGGCCAAAACGACATGTGAGAGGAGGATGCTGGAATCAAACCCACTATTCTACCCATTGAGCCACAGTTCCTCCTTTGAGTTCTGGGTCTTCTGGGTCTCCTCCTAGTGGGAGCTAGGGCTGGGCGATATGGTTAAAAAATAAATCTCTGATTTTATCATAACAAATCCGATTATTCGATTTTTTTCCTCCTTTTTGTTTTATAAAAAGAAAGAAATTAAAGAAATTATTTTAAAACCTTGCTTTTATGTCAAGCATTTCGTCAGGGAGTTGACCTGAATTCAAAGTGCAACTAAAAACTAAGCTGTGAAACATGCTTGTAAAACAAGATGGCAGCCGTGGCATTATAAACAATGAAAATATAACTAAACATTTGCTGCTAGTGGTATTACACATTGAGCTAAGAACAGGCTTCACTGCACTTGTGAACTTCAAACTAAGTTAAAAAAAAAGTAAATAAGTAAATGAAGTACCTCGTATTATGGTAAAAAAAAGTTTCCACTTAACAATATTTTGACAATACATTTGCCTAAACATATATGCAGCATCACATGCTGTTCTCTTCATGGAAACCCAATGCAAAATAAAATCCAGATTTTCCAAAAATGAAATCTTAAAGAATTGTAAATTCGAATTAATCGATTAAATCGATTTATCGCCCAGCCCTAGTGGGAGCACTACAAAAACCACTTTGGCTGGCTCCTTTTGATGCAGAGAAGCAGTGACTCTACTGTGAGCTCCTTACCCTTTCTCTAAAGCTGAGACCTGGAGGAAGCTCATTTCGGCCGCTCATATCTGGGATCTCGTTCTTTTGGTCACCCATACCTCATGAGCATAGGTGAAGCTGGGATCATAGATGGACCCTTAAAGCAGACAATGACCCCCAACCCATAGGAGGAAGTCTACACACACATTAATTTCCTCAGTATCTACATATGCTAAGGTCACCATGCCTTCAAACCATTTATCCAAGCACAGATGACTTTTTAAGCTTCTGATGCACTGGGTGCACACCTAGAAGAGTATTTTGAGGCAACGCATCAAACACACTGCTTCCTCGTTTGACATCAGGGGAAACTCTCAAAATGAGGCAAGATATCATGAAATCTGTTTCATTCTCGGTTAGAGCTTCCAGATATCTGAAGGTGCCACGTTCATCAGTTCAAACAATGACGAACCGTATAAACAACATGGTTCAATCTATCATTCTGTCCAGGAAGGAGACTGTATGTTAAGGCGTCTTGTGGGAATCAATTAATCAACAAAAGCAAAAGATCTCATAAAGACGTTGGCTGAAGCTAAACGTGTCATTCCCCACAACAGATGGCAAAGCTAGCTGGTGTCAGAGTAAAATCCCAACAGAGGAGTCCAGGGGTGGCAGCAGGATGTTGTGAGGGTATTTTGCTGAAAGAGGGACTGGTGCATCACCTGGGAAACTAAAGCTTGGGCATTAATTGGTCAATGTTTTCTAGTGGCCACCACAAAGACCTCATCTAGGGCTTCGTCCACACAAAGACGGGATTGGCTGTATTTTACTAACTTCATGGTTGGCTAGGCACCAACTTAGCGTCTTTTTCGCCATATTCAGCGGCTTTTTTAAAAAAAGCAACTAAAGACAAATCTATTCTTTCTGTTTTTTTTGCCAACTTTAGCGAATTCATGTGAAAGCTCCAATCGCTCTGCCGTTAATGTCTTGAGGCAGCAACGAGTGCAGCCATTAGTCCCTTCTCACTTCCCAGAGCGCCGTCTCACAGGCAGACACACTGCAGATGTCTCGTCCTGAAAGCGCCGCCTGCAGTCAGAGCAAAAGGAGCGCAGAGGAGACCCGCTCTGTTTTCACATTGCAAATGTACGACGCGTGCACAAAGCTGCTGGTGATTCTGTCCTGGATTACAAAGCATAAAAATAATGTAAATATAGTTTTAAATAGTCTCTTTTTTTTCTCGGACACTTTTGCTCTAAACTAATTCGCTGAATTTGATTCACACACAGCTTGAACCACCTTTCACCTTGTTCACTGTGTGTGATAACTGTTTTTTTTTTGGTCAAATTTGATGCATGCAGTGTGGATTCAGGCAATGTATAAAAATTTATAAATTATTTCATCAGTTTCATTTGTAGTTCCAAACAGTTGCAGTGGATGTAGCCTCAGTACCACAGAAAATTGGTGGGTGGAGCTAAAAATAATCAATTCAATTCAATTCAATTTTATTTATAACAAGGTGGTCTACAGACCTGACCCGGTTACACAAGTTCTGTTGGGAGGAATGAACCAGAATAAGGAATAATGTGAGAGGATTGTGGAAGGAAACCCATTTGACCAGAATTATACAGTTTAAATTGACCAGTTTGTACCTTTATGATATAAAAAAAAGTTAAAATAAATCTCTAAAAAATCATCTATCTCACTGGCATTTCGGAAATAGATATAGTTTTCCTAATGGACCTGAACCATGAATGTTTAGTTTAATTTAATGTAAGACAGTGAGGGGAAAAAAAAAACAAATATTTTTTGAAGTTGCTGTTTGGTAAAAAATAAATAAAACTTTTCATAATCTCCAAGCTTCGTTATCATGAGGTTATCGCTGCTGACTCAGATGTCCAAGTTTCCCTCATTAAAGTATGAGTAAAAGGCCCGTATTGGATTCCACTTCACTGAATGTCCTTGGAGACAAGCTGGGAAACTGGATCGCATTTATGTTGAGAGCAGGTGTGCATCGCTTCAGCTGGCTAAACCACTGCATGTATTATTTACCGGACTCCAGCAGCTGACCGGTGACAAGAGAGGAAGTGTGATCATCTGAGAAAGTCTAGAAACTAAAAGGAGTTTCTAGAAAGCTCAGAATGCAGATAAGCCTTGCAGCCAGAAGCATGTTATCTGTGGTAAAGAAATTAGTATTGGGAAAAGGGCTTCCAGTCCTATTGGTAATTAGTAGATAATTTAAAAAATACAAGTTAGGAAACAACATCTGACTATGTGTGAAGCTCAAAAGAAACCGTCTGTTGCGGCTCCATAAGCCTCACCAAGCAGCCACTAAACATTAACAGAGATTAAATCTCCTGATAGATGGAGCTGAGCCCCATAACCTCCACAGATGCCAGAAGCTTTAGTCCACATTATTTTACAAATCCTGAATTACTCAACTGTGAACTGCTTAAAGATTTAGCTGCACAATACCACAGTGATACCAGCTGCCGTCAGTGCTCAAACAAAACTGCTAACAAGAGAACAAAAGCACTTATAAAGTGCACAGAATTGTGTTTTGCAAAACTTTGCTTATAATCAAACAGAGAAACAGATGAAACTAATTTGTTTTCGAGTATTTTGGTAAACAGAAAACAAAAGAAGCTAATAATGTGCTACTGAGGCCAGTCACCACCAACAGCTAATGTCAACAAGCACACAAAGACCGTGTTCACATGTCTCAGAATATTTTTTAAGCCTATGCCTCAGGAACATAAAAGGCTAAGATAAATAGGGCTAGATGATAATTCAATAAGAATATATATCAATCGATAGACGCGTGGTACGATAGAAAACAAAAAGAATCAATAAAAAGGGTCAATAAAAGTTTTCCTTCCTTTTGCGTTCTTGCCTGTCATGTAGGTTAACACTGCAGTTGTTACATCATCCCAACCAATCACAACGCAGACCCAGGAACGTTCCGTCACCAAGCTCCGCCCCCTTCAAAGAGTTCAGAGAGCATGTGACTTTTTTTAAAACTTGCAGTTTTGGTAAAAAGTTGGTTGAATAAAGAGCTCAGTTTGAATTCAGTGTTTGTGTTCTTTATCTAAAAATAGGTAAAGAAAATGGACAGACCTGCACATAAAATATGTTTTGATAATTATTGATATCGATCAATATGATTTCTATTTTATCTATGTGCTTTTTTCTATGTCACCCAGCCTTAAAGGTAAGAGAGTTTCAAGCTATCTTATAATGCCAAGATACTTAAAATCTCACAAAGGCGGCATGTCATTGTTTGGAATTACAGCGACTATTTTTAAAAAATTAGTAAATTAGCAACAAAAATCATTGACAGTTGAAGATTAGTTGAATAACTTTTTACATAATAGATCAAACCACAATCGTCACAATATCTGCATGTGCAGTATCACGACAGCACTGCGTAGATGCACTATTTAAATATGACATTATCAGGGATAAGTGTTTACTGTATTATTTTTTGCTATAGTGAAAAATGTCTTATTGTGAGAGCACAACAATATATATTGCTATGTTGCTGTTTTGGGTGTAAACCTGTCTTCATAGAGCATGAAGAAATGGTTCCTAAAATTCAGGCTCCAGGTGAAACAAAGTCCATTCTATCTTAGGTTTTCAGTCATAAATTTCTCAAACTAGCATTCAGTTAGTTACTGAAGTGTTTTTTTTTTTTTTTACTTTTAAATGTTTGCATAACTACTGTCTATGGAACTGACTGAATTTAGGACTTCTGTGTAGAACAATGGCCAGAAAGCAGCACATTATGCACACGCACACACACCGCCTTTATGTGTGTCACACCACCTTTATTCCATCTCTGTGTGTTTTCTGGGAACCAGACTACCGCGTCTGATGTTTATTCAACAAAACTGAAAGTTGAACGCAGCCCATAGCGTCTGTGACATTCTAAATGCTGCTAGCTGTGATGGAAACGGGTGCAATGAGAAATGAAATGACTTTTGTTGTGTAAACCTCAGAAAGCAGAGGATATTGGAAGTTGCATCAACGGTGTATAAATAACTAAAATGCGTTGGCAGAACTGACAATTAACTTCCCTTCACGAAGTTCTGCTACACCCTGCATGTGAAGGAACACAAACTTACCAGGGAATTCTCCAAACATTCACTGGGCCCTGCCTGGCTGCTCGGGGTCCCCCCATCAGGTGACAGGGGTCGGTAGCCAATGAGAGGCACGTCGCTCGACTCCACCCCCGGCAGGTCATAACCACCTGTTCGCAGGTTACGGTGGAGCATGGTGCCCGCTGCCAAAGAGAGAAGAGCAACAAAAGTTCAATGGTGTCTTAGCCAAGCGCTAACTGAAGCATCTCAACTCGCTACTCAGATCACAAACACCTAAAAATGGATTTATTGCTGAACTCCGCGGTTGAATGGTCTCTTATGGCAATAAAATACGAGACCTGGTTTCCACCTATTGAAGCCGCCTGCATCCTATGGCAATAAGTGCTTATATATTGCCGTCTTTCTTGTTGATATTCCCACAGATGAACACAGGCTCTTCCTTTACTGCTGCAGATTTTAACGGAGGACAAGCACAAGGGCAGCAGGGTCACATGCCGGGCCTATTTGTCATGCAAATACTGAATGACATTTTCTGAGGGGTCCACGCTGCCTTCATGCATGTGCCTAGAACACAACAGTGTAAAGGGGACAGTGTGGTGCACTCAGTTTGAAGTGAGTGGCAGTGACACTAAAGCCAAGTGTGACATTTGTCAGAAACATATCTATTTCAAGCCAAAACTTTGCAGCTCTTCTTTAAAAACCCAACCGCCAAAATGGTGAATGATGAGAAGAGACAATTGCCAAGAGGAAAAAAAGTCTTAGATAAAATGAGTTTCCCCCAGAATATTTTAAAATAGATAAATATGAAAATAAGCCAGTCTTTTGAGTGATAAAGCCATATTTAATTGTGCAAACGACGCCAGCTCAGCCGGTTATAATAGAGCAGTCTTCACACCTACTCTGCAACTTGGCTCTCAGGGGCCATCAACTCAGGTACGGTGCTATGCAAATACAGTTTTTTATATGCGTACATGAGAACTGCTTCTTAGAACAACTTAAATCATGCTTTTTGGAAAGACGTTTCAGAAAGGGGGAAAAAAAGCATTGATACATCATCTTCCATCTATCTTCATGTAGAGAACCAATCTGCAATATTGTGAAAACATTGCATTTGTAAACCAAATACCTACCGTTCAAGCTTATTTACTTCCACATTTTCATCAAGGTTTTTGGTGTATTTCCTCTCCAACTACGCAGCATATCGTTTCCAGAACAAAAGCCTGTTTAAGAGGAATTTTACACTAAATAAAATGTTTTTCTTTTTTTTGGGGGGGGGATGGGGGTAAATTTTCATGTGTAAGACCAGTAACTATTGGCTAAAAGGTACAACAACAGCTGTTTGACTTTAATCGACCCACGTACTTTGGCCGTCACTTAAACCAAACCTAATCCAAGATATTCAGACGGTGTTGCAGGACCAGCTTTTAAAAGTCTTGTTAAAGTGGGTTAAATAATCGGCTTTAACCCAAAAAATACAGCAAACTCTAATAGCCTCGACTACACTGGAGACATTTGTAAAGGATTTAAACTAAAACCTTATTCACATCTGCTTCCATTTCAGTGGGGCAGAAATAATGAGAGGTTTGTTTTTAATATCTTCATTTCCCTTGTTGATTTTGTCCTTTTTTTAAACAACAACACATATAATTATGACATTATAACCTAATTAGACCAAACTACTGAGTTATGACTACAATTATCAAGAACATCAAAGGGAACATTTATTTCTCTGTTCCTCTCTCATATTGTGTTTTACTTTTCTAAACAACTCAAAATCTTGTTAAGTATTGGATTCATCTCTGCACCTAAAGCTGCATTCATCAGGCAGTCGGCTGTATTCCAGAGTTTGGATAATCAATATACTTTGACAAATAAAAAATAAAATAAAAAGTTAGTCTCTAGAACAAAGTCTGAGCTGAAAGGTTTTAAAAGCCTTTCAGTAACTTCTAAAGGCATTTCAGATGAAAGAAGCAGAAGCAGTGAGGTTAGTGATAGCCAGCAGGCCTTGGCTCATTTGTTTACCGCAGTCACTGTGCCGGAAAGCTGGTCTGGATTTGCATAGCAACCTTCCCTTGTATTTCCCTTTCCCCTCCTAGGTATTTGACGTGAAGAGAAAGATCAAGTAAACACTGTTTGAGGAAGAGAGGAGTATAGAGATGCCCTTGTTGGGCTGCATGGACAGTTCAGATGCCTGCTCCTATATTATGATTTTAACCTGAAGCTGTATGCTTCTGTGTCAAGCTGTTTGCTTTTGCTTGCGTGCTGTGAGCTAAATTTCACGCATCTCTCTCCAACATGATGTGATACTGACCTTCTGCCCTTATAGCTCTGGGTAAGAAGAGCAGCTAAACTGCTCCAAAACGCAGACTCAACTTTCTTCTTCTTACCAGCTTCACTCGTGCAGCTGCCTTTGTGCAACGCCTTCTCTTACACCATCCCGGATTTGCTGTAACATTTTAAGATTCTGTTCACTTTCTCAAGAGAGTGATTTTTGCAGAGTGTGGGATGAGAGGAGGAAAGGCGGGCAGGCTGGAGGGGAAACAAGGGATCAACAGTGCCGTGTGCGTCCTGACCAACGGCTGCGCAGAGGTCTGAAAGGCTGCTATTCAGAGGCTCTGAGCGAAGCCCTATGACTGACCTATAAACACGCACACATCCAGCTCTAACTGGGTTACATTTTATTGCTCGGCAGATGCGATCCTCTGATAGAAGCGTAAAGCCTGAAACTCTGAGGGCTGTAAAAGTTTCAGCCAGCTGGCACTCCCCTTAAAACACACAGCGGAGAGCGAAGCGCTTCCTACTGTGACTCATGACGGCCATGGTCAGCGCAAAACAAGCAGAGAGCAAGGCGGTGGGTCAACTCACCGAGAGGAGAGGCGAGGCGGCCGTCACCCCAGACTTATCCAACTGTCGGCCGGGTCACAGGCAGCATCTGAGGACCCCGCAGCCGGATCGATAACAGCGGCTCAGCTGGGGGAAGTCGCGCCCATCTGTGCCACCGTCACCGCCGACAACGAAGAGGGAGTCACCGTCCCCTGCCTCAGCTCACCGAGTCTCCCCCCTCTATCTACGTCCTCCACACCTCGCGTATGTCCAGCCCTCAGCGACTGATAGCGCACCTCGGTGCGGCAGCAAACTCTCCTCCTCCTCCTCCTCCTGCCGCAGCGGCCGCTGCTCCCCCTAACGTCGCAGTTCCCGGATGGGTTCAGTGCGCTCTGGCAACGGATCCGTCTCTCTGGGCGGTTCACAGCGGCGGTGTTGGGTGGACACGCAGCACGCAACGCAACGCCGCAACGCAACGCCGCACCGCAGCCGCAGACGGACAGGCAGCCTGGGAGTTGGAGCAGCTGGGGGACGCGGCGCGGACGCGCCTGACGCACGGCCGGCGCGCACGCCACGTACAATGAAAGCACACGCGCGTCTCTGTCACCGCAACAAGGGTTGAGAAAAAAAGCAGCCTGAACTTTACCGGGTTCATTTCAGAAAGCTCCAGATTATGATGAGGCTAAAGTTGTTAAAACTTCACGCTTATAAATAAACCAATAATCCATTAAACTTTAACCAGACCTTTAATTATAAATGTCTGATCCGTGTTCTTTGTGTTCTCATTTGTTGTTGCTTTGATCTCTCACAGTTCAGTTGCAAAATGCACTTGCATCTCAATGAATTAGGAAATTCAGTTTAGAACTACATAGCTAAAAGGGGAAACTCACGTATTAAGATTCAGCTTGCATAATACTGGTAATCTAATCCGTCGCTTTATGGTGTAAACCAGGACGGACCGGGTGTCTGAAACAGTCTGCAGTGTTTTGGATTCACATAATGGTATAACACAGTTGCTGCAGATTTGAAATCTGCACCGTGATGTGAATTTCCTGCTCCACCACATCCTGAATGTGGTCTGATAGACTGAGATCTTATGACTGTAAAGGACACTCAATGTCATCTCTCCAGAAACCAGTTTGACATTATTTTAACTTTTGTGACAATGGCGCATCATGTTGGTGAAAGCAAAAGATGGATACACTATGATCTGGATGGACAGCATCGCACTGTGTTTACACCACGCTCAGCTGGTACTACTAGGCCTAAACTGTGGCAAGAAATAATTCCCCGCACCATTACACCACCACCACGTAAAAGGAAAGAGGTGGAATTTTCTCTTTGACCCCACCATCTGAATACACAGCTGAAATCCAGACTCATCAAAGTTTCCTGTAAGTTTCTAGTTTTTAGCTGACAGGAGAACGAACTGGTCTTCCGCTACTGAATCCCATCTGCCTCAAGGTTTCGACATTTTTGTTCAGGGATGGAAGTCTATACCTTTGTTGTAAAACAAGTCTGCCCACTCTCCTCTGACCGCTTACATCAGTAATGCTTTTTATTCACTTTAGTGAAGTTCACTGGATTTTTTATTTCACTATTCTCTGTAAAACTGAGAGAAGGTTGTGCGCAAAACTCCCAGCAGGTCTGGGTTTTTTACATTTTCTGAACCTTATGCTCAGTTTGAACTTCTGCATGTTGGGTCTGGGAGACTTTGTCTTCTCTGGGTGGTGCAGTCTAGTAATCCTCCACTAGATGGTGTCAGCGAGCATGGTGGCTGGGTGAAGCGCAGGTGTTTCCCATTAAACCTCATCAGCAGAGGAGGATTTTAGCAGCCTGCTGCCAGGACCTCTTCGCCTGAGTGTTAACTAATGTGACTCTAGCCTTCCTGTCGTTCCTGACTCTTAGATGGAGAAGAATCAGTCTTATTTTGTGTGTTCTGACTTCCTAGGTTAATCCTGCGTGCTGGATTCTGCTCCAGTTTGGTTCCCAGTTCCAGAGTTATCTCACACTAATTCAAATTGTTCCTTGGGCGGAACCTCCTGGCTGGCAGCGTGTGGCCTCCCTTTTCCTTGGAATCACCTGTGTTGAACCCTGCTCACCCTCCATCGTGTTCATCATACAAGGCTCACTCGGATGGAATTCTTCTATCTCCAGCTGAACCAGACTCCCAGGCCCCACTCATTCCTCTCTAGCGGTTACCATCACCTCTCAAGTAAGCTGACCTCCAAACAATATTCCACGATTCATCAACCCCTCCTGTCCTCTTCTGTGTGCAGTTGAAGACCCACTCCGTGTTCACGGTTCCGGATTTCAGATTAATTACTCAATCAAATTAAATTCTTAAACTTTTTTCGTGTCTTCTGAGCGTATTTGACATGTGGGTCAAATCACTAAAACCATGACACTGCAGGTCATCTCCACCACTATGAAACGCCTAAAGCTGCTGCCGTCTGATTGGCTGATAAACTATTTGTGTTAACAAGGAGAGCAATTGAACTGGTGTACCTAATAAAACAGCAGATGAATCTAAAGCATCGGCTACTCTACTGGTGGTTCCTAGAGTCTCTAAAAGTAGAATGGGAGGCAGGTCTTTTAGTTATCAGGCTCCTTTCCTGTGAAACCAGGTACCAGTTTTAGGCCCTGAGGCAGGCACCCCGTCAATTATGCGACCAGGATTGCCTCCTATCCTGTGTTGTGAGGCTGCTAAAGCTCTATTAGCCATCCGCCAGAAGGGCTGACCCGTTACCAGTTATATTGTGGACTTTCATACTATCCCAGCAGAGAGTGAGAGAACGAAGAGGATGCATTTATGGAGGGTTTGGATGAAAGAATCAAAGATGAACTTGCTACTTGTGACTTACCTGTGTCTCTTAAAGGATTTGAGGAACTGGCGGCCCATGTGGATTTACAGCTGGTTCAGAGGCGAAGAGAGAAGAATATCAAGTCTGAGAAATAATACACTACAAGGAGGTTTGTTTATTCATCGTTTCATTCATCCAGTACCAAAGAACCGGCAGAGAGTAATTCCACCGAAGAACCCATGCAACTTGGTTGTAGTCGATTAAGAATTTTCGGCCATGTATTTGATGGGGAGGAAAGGGACATTACATTGCTTCCTGCCCATTAAAAAAGATCAGGCTCTGTAGTAAATCGGAGGCTACTACTGAGCCAATGTCGTCATCAGTCCTCTAATGTTTCAACCATTCCGGCTATGATTCAGGTGCTTTGTTCGATCTGGAGAGTTACGAACGGGGATTGTCGTAAGCAGGTTCTTGACAACTGAAGGCATGATTTGCTGCCTATGACCAGGAAAGCTTACACTTGTTAGAATTGAGTGCATGAAGCAGGACAATGACCTGACTATAGTTTCAGATGAAATGTCGGTAGAAATTAGCAAAGCCCAGAGACCTTTGAAGTTGCTTGTGATCAAATGGTGTGGGCCAGTCCTGGACAGCAGGTACCTTAGCTGGGTTCATAGTGATTTGATTGGGAGAAATGACGAAGCCTAGGAAGGAAGTGGTGGATTGATGAACCTCACACTTCTCCACCTTGACAAATAGGTTATTTTGAAGAAGTTGGAGGTGTGCAGAACATGCAGACATCCTGCTGCTTCTCCATAATCTGCCTTCTTTCAAGGAGTTGGCGTTCCTTGCTCGTGAGGTCTTTCGCTTTCATGGTATCCCAGTGGACATTGTATCTGATCGCGGATCCCGGTTCATCTCCAGATTCTGGAAAGAGTTCTGCTCTTTGTGGGGGATTAATGTCTGTTTGTTCTCTGGTTTTCCCTCCCAGACAGATGGTCAGACAGAGAGGATTTATTAGGAGGTTGAGAGCAGGGAAATAGTTGCAGGAACGTCCTTGGGTGGAATACGCCATTAACTCTGCCTTCCAGTACCACTGGACTCTTGCCTTTCAACGTAGTTTTTGGTTAGCAACCCCGATCTTCTCGATCCAAGAGAAGGAGGCCAAGGTTCCTTTTGCACACGCGGTCACATTAGGATGTCAACGTGTTTGGAGAAAGGCAAGGGACTAGATGGAGAAGATGTCTCAATGTTACACAAAGTCGGCTAACCGTCATAGAATTCCTGCTCCTGCATAGCACTCAGGACAAAGGGTCTGGCTTTCTACAAAGGATCTGCCTTTGTGTGTTGACTGCAAGAAATTGCCCCCCACGTTTATTGGTCCATTCCCGATTTCCAAAAACCCTCCTTCTGTTCATCTCCAGCTTCCTTGCAACATAAAAGTACACCCTACGTTTCATATTTCCAAGGTCAAGCCATTTGTCCAGTCATGGTTTGAGCCCGTGTCCGGTTCCCTTCCACCAATCCAGCTCTTGGATGGGGAACCTGTGTACACCGTACAATACACCATGAGATCCAGATGCAGAGGTTATGACATCCAGTATCTGGAGGACTGGGAGGGCTGTGGCCCAGAAGACAGATACTGGACTCCTGGTTGTTTCATCATTGACCAGTCTCTGATCCGTGAGCTTCACCGCTCTCATCCTGATCAACCCAAAGGTCTGTCAGGTGGCGGACTTTGTGGGGGGTTACTGTAACATTTACAGCTTCTTCTGTGACTCTGTGTCTCCCCTGATTCTCTGCACTGTGACTGCTCTAATTACTGCCGCTGCCACACCTGTGTCGCTCCATATAAACCTGCTGTCTCTTCCAGAGTACTGGCACCAGATTCTTGAAAACCCCTGTGTGAGTAGACCTTCCAGCGTTCTTTGATTGCGTTCTTGTGAGTGACTCTGATTGTTTTGGATTCCTGCCTGTTTGATTCGCCCTTATCTGACTCTGCTGTTGGTTCTCAGTATCTGGACAACGACCTGTGCCTGTTTGCTTCGCCTGTATCTGCCTCTCTGCCAAGCCCTCCTGTACTTCTGCCTGTCAGATTGTCTCTGGATTCCTGACTGTGAACAGGACTCTGGACTTTGCCTCTGCCTACCTCTGTATGTCTGTGTATGACCCTGGACTGTCCGTGGATCACTCCTTCTGCTTGAAGATGAACAGTGGAAACGGAGAACTGTGAAAATACCAAACATCTCCTGGAACGCTTACTGGATTCTGTGCTATACTTCGGACATAAGTAAGTTTAGTGGCTTTATTTGACTGTTCAACACTTCCCACTGTTGGAGTTACAGCCACTAACCTGCTCCTCTCCCTTTCAGAGGTGCCAGTTCCAGAGGTTTCCCATAGCAGCTTCTCCTGTTACATCAATAAAACTGTTAAACGCTCACTCTGTTTTTGATTGAATTACGTGTTCTACTTCTGAAACCGCTACACTTCTTTCCAAGTTTACATTAATTGTTGTTATTTCAACTTTAACTTCATGTTCATCCTGTTTTTTTTTTTTTTGTTTTCTCTTCATAGTAGCCATGTCTGGCCTGGCATTCTGCTTAGCTGTGACAACATTGTGGGTAGCAGACTGGCTTTCAACAACTTCATCTTATGGATGATACAGTCAGCCCTGTCTTTAAGAGTCTAACCCTGTTTTTCTCACCTTGCAACTGTCTGTACTTTCTTTCATCCTCTTTACCTGAAAACCGCATCAGAGTTTATCTGCTTAACTGTGTTTCTTTCGCAGACACAGCTACTTATGGAGCTAGTCTGCCATTACCCTTTCTAACATAAAGTACTCCCCGATCAGCGCTTCTGTGCTCTTTTTGTGTCTCTGGTCTACCTTCTCAAACTTCCAGTTGGTCATGGTAGAAGGCTGTTCACACTGAACAGGTTCTGGTCCTCCTGAAAATTTCTTCCTGTTGAAGGGCAGTTTTCCTCTCTACTGTCGCTACATGCATGCTCGATATGAGGGATTGCTGCAAAGTCAACAACTTAATACAAACTGTCAATATGTGCTCTTTCCGGAGGAGTGAATGCTGCAAGTTAATGACTCGATGCAACCTGTGTTATGAACGTGAATCAGGCAAACCCAGTATTCAAACAAGCGAGGTGAAGGCAAAAAACAGGATTTAATAATAAAACAGGAACAGCCAAGGCTCAATGGTCAAAATGGCAGTCCAAAATCACCATAAAGACCAAACAGAACATAAGCAAATAATAAAAACCCAAATCATGACAGAGCCCCTCCCTCAAGGGCGGATTCCAGACGTCCTTTAAACAAGACAAATAATAAACAAAAACAGACTAGACCGGGTGGGTGGAGGGTGGTACAGGACGGAGGGCTTCTGGGGAACCTCCCCGACCTGTCAGGTTCTCCGGCGGACGTCCCGGCGGACGACCTCGGCGTGTCAGGTTCTCCGGCGGACGTCCCGAAGGACGACCCCTGCGAGACAGGTAATCCGGCGGGTGTCCTGTAGGACGGCCCCGGTTGACAAAGTGGCGGAGCAGGTCTCTCGGAGGCCGTCGTCGGAACCGGACCCGACGCCTGGAGAGAGAGAGAGCAGAACCTGGCGCCGGACTACGAGCTAGAAGAGGCGCCTGGCTACAGAGTTCAGGGGATGCAGGCCCCGGGCTACAGGCTTCAGGCACAGACGGGGCCTGGCAACAGGCTTCAGGAGGCCCCGGGCTACAGGCTTCAGGAGGGCCCGGCCTACAGGCTTTAGGAGGCCCCGGCCTACAGGCTTCAGGAGGCCCCGGGCTACAGGCTTCAGGAGGCCCCGGGCTACAGGCTTCAGGAGGCCCCGGGCTACAGGCTTCAGGAGGCCCCGGGCTACAGGCTTCAGGCACAGACGGGGCCTGGCAACAGGCTTCAGGAGGCCCCGGGCTACAGGCTTCAGGAGGGCCCGGCCTACAGGCTTTAGGAGGCCCCGGCCTACAGGCTTCAGGAGGCCCCGGGCTACAGGCTTCAGGAGGCCCCGGGCTACAGGCTTCAGGAGGCCCCGGGCTACAGGCTTCAGGCACAGACGGGGCCTGGCAACAGGCTTCAGGAGGCCCCGGCCTACAGGCTTCAGGAGGCCCCGGGCTACAGGCTTCAGGAGACCCCGGCCTACAGGCTTCAGGAGGCCCCGGGCTACAGGCTTCAGGAGGGCCCGGCCTACAGGCTTCAGGAGGCCCCGGGCTACAGGCTTCAGGAGGCCCCGGGCTACAGGCTTCAGGAGGCCCCGGGCCACAGGCTTCAGGAGGGCCCGGCCTACAGGCTTCAGAGGGGACCTGGCAACCTAGGCGGAAAAGCAACTCCCGCACGCCTGACTCCAACTGAGAAATAGATTTCTCAACATCAGACCGCCACTGTTTGTCGGCCGATGGGTCCATGTTAGGCCAGATCATTCTGTCATGAACGTGAATCAGGCAAACCCAGTATTCAAACCAAACAAGCGAGGTGAAGGCAAAAAACAGGATTTAATAATAAAACAGGGACAGGCAAGGCTCAATGGTCAAAATGGCAGTCCAAAATCACCATAAAGACCAAACAGAACATAAGCAAATAATAAAAACCCAAATCATGACAACCTGCTGGGTTTCCTTAGATAACTTTCAACCAAACTGTCTGGATTTGATTGAATTGACTTTGTAAAGTGGCTTGGGGGGACATTTGCTGTGAATTTGCTCTATATAAATGTAACTGAATTTAAATAATTAATTTTAATTAAGTTTGAAAATGATGGTCTACAACCAAAAAATAGGATTTTCAATGCATAAACATGTATGTTCTATATAATTATGGTGACAACTTCTCACAGTTGTCCAGCAGACAATAAAAATCCAGTTGTTAAAATTCGTTATCCAGTCATTTTGGTGTGGAAAGCTGAGTGGAAGGAAAAAGTGGGGTAGAACAAAATGGCACATGCAACAAGGATAAATGCCACCTTAAGACGATTCTGTTTAATTTCATAAGCAATAAAGCTATCCAAGCCCACCTGCCCTTATGTTCAAATATGATTGTCCCCCCTACTGAATCATAAATAAAATGTGACGTTTAATTATTTTCACCATAGACACCCAGGCCTGATTAGTGCCTGACGTGTAGAATAAAATAATCCCTTAAACAGAACCTGTCTGAAGGCCTGCAGTGGGCTACACTACCTTCCACTGAGCTGAAGAACTTCAAGAACAGAAAAGAAAAAAAGTCTGTAACATCAGTCTGGAAAGGGTTACAAAGGTACGGTATTCCTATGGCTAAAGGCCTCTGGTGACCCCAGTGCTCCATATTTTCTCCACAAATAGAGAAAATATGGAGCAGTGGTGAACCTTGTGAGGAGTCGCTGATCTATGAAAATCACTCAACAAGTGCATTTTGACTCAAAAGGACCCAGAACATGTGAAGTACTGCAGGCCTCGCTGCTTCACTTAAAGTCAGCGTCCACGGTTTACCAATAAGAGAGAGTGGGCGACAATAGTCCCAAGGCCAAAACCATTGTGGGCTAAAAAGAAAACTAAAGATCCACTTTCCATTTGCCAAAAAACATCTTGATGATATCCAAGACTCTGGGGAAAAATATTCTGTTGAGAAAAAACTAGTCAAAAAACTAATTCAGTACTTTAGAAAACATATGTGCTGTCAAACATGGTGGTGGTAGAGTGATGGTCTGGGACTGCTTTGCTGCTGAAGGACCCAGAAGACTTTATCAATGCAACCATGAGTTCTGGTCTGTGCCTGGAAATCAGAAGAACACGAGCAAGAACGGCCAGCTGAGATTTTATGCATCCAACACGCCGTTCAGGCTCAAAAACCCTCTAATGTGGCTGAAATAAAACAATTCTGTCAAGAAAATAGGTCCAGGATTCCTTCACTGTGATGAAAAGACTCATTACCAGTTGTTACAAATGCTTGATGGCAGGTTTAGGGAAATAATTACTTTTTCACTGGCAGATTGGTTTGGATAGCTTTTGCCCTTTAAAAATGAAATCTTTGTTTTGCATTGAACCACGTTTTGTCTCATATTAATATTTGTATTATGATCTGAGGCATTTAAGTGGGGTGAAAATACTTTTTCATAGCGCTCTGTACTAATATTGCAACTGAGCGATTCATTTATAGTGAAAAAGCAAACAGTCTCACCAATCAATATACTCTTTCTTCTCTATTCATCAGAACTATTTCATCTCTTGTGTGGAAAAAAATATCCAATATACCATCTATAACAATTTAGTATTTTAGTCTGGGTGTTTTATTGTTCTGTCCATTCTCTTTCTCTTATCCAAGATGGGGTTATGGAGGCAACAGGTCCGGGAAAACCCAGCCATCCCGCTCCCCACCGACGTCTTTCTCCTCATTCTGGGGGGTCTGCAGGCCAGACGGGGTATATATCACCCGTCCAGTAGCCTCTGGGTCTTCCCGGGTCTCCTCCCCGCGTGATGTGCACAGAGAACCCCCAGACAGACTGGAAAGAGCTTTTTCTCTGGCTCAGCTGTTTCTTCACCACAGCAGACTGGAGCAGCGCCCTGATTACTGCAGATAAAGCCCCAATGGTTCTGTCCATCACTTGTTCCCTCCTACCATTACTCTGAACAGGACACCACGATACTTAAACTTCTCCCCTGGAGGCAGAGACTGGCCCCCGACCCAGACGGGGCCATTCAGCTCACCTGTCACCTCCAGTTTTATATCAGCCTTTGGGGCTTTCTAATGTTAAATATTTCTCGGAGAGACCATTGTCAAAGCTCCCAGAACTTCCTTCACGCTCTCCGTATTTTAGATTGGGCCGATTTGACCTTTAGGACTCTCCTTGTTATTATTTTTCTAAATTATTTCCAGTTTTTATTTGCATAATCTCTGAACCTTGTGACAATGTGAATTCAGATTAGTTGCAGCTAATGCTCTTACTGTATGAAGGAACATGGGATTGCTTTACACAGGTGAATACCACATGACACCAAAGCTTTAATATTCAGCTCTTTTACTTACATGAACTCATTCAATGTCTTGGACTAGGATCTTTCCATCGTCAACCTTGTTTTTGTCTCTTTTTAAATCTCAAAATGAGGAGTTTTCTGAGATCCCGCCATGCTTTGTTGAACGACTGTCGGCCCCAGAGTTCCTGGTACTTGCGCGCCCTCCAGTGGCCACACACGGAACACCAAACTTCCACCTTTTTTATGTGCCAGGGGCCATTTTGAGCGGCATACAGCGGCTGTAGCACATGAATGGTACACTTAGGGTGTAAGAAATAAACAAGGCATAAGATGGTTCAGCTGAATGCAGTTAATACGACTGCATTCAGCTGTGTGGGACCAAAATAACCGAAATGATCCAATTCTATTGACTTTCTCCTACACATTTTAAACTATTTTTATTTATATTTACTACAATTAAACTGGAAAATTTATTCCAAGAATTTTGGTCATGGTATTTTGTTCAGGGCCTGTGTGTTACTTTCAACCAAAATAATAATAAATGAAAATCCAGATCGATGTGCAGGAAATGTTTGGATTTTGTCTTAATTTTCAGCCAGGTTACATCAAGATAACAGGTTTTGTCAAAAAAATGTTTTCACTCACATGTGCAGATTTTTTTTGTCTGTTTTATAGGAAGATGAAAACATGCATTATATTATAGAAGACTTCAAAGGAACGCTTTATTAGCGAAGCATCAAGTTAATTTTGGCTGAGGCTTCATATTGGAACCCTTTGAAACGCTGGGCACCAGTTTTGCTCCGTCTGAAAACTTTTCTTCGCTGCTCTCCTAAACTTGCCCGCTGCTTCTTGTCGGAGACCAATTAATGAGGCGACTAAAGTCGCTAATTGGCCGCCTAATTGGCCCCTGTCGCCGAGCGCCGCATCCCCGCATCCTTCACTTCCTGCCCCCAGACATCACAAGCGTGTCACGATCAGTTTAGGGTCAAGCTCTCAGATCCCCCCCCCCCGCGCGCAAACCTTCGCCAAACCTCTGGACGCCCCCCCCCCCTCCTACACACACACATACACACACGCGCTCCCACGGTAGCTCAGTGTTTTATGTCTGCGTCACAACAAGTCGGCGGAGGGCGAGAGGCAGAGGGATGATGGCGTCTCTGGCGGCTTGATTCCGGCGCAGCTCAGACGAAATCCGCCTTAATCAGCTTCGGCGGCTGGGAGAGGGCTGAGGTGTGAGGAGGTGAGAGAGCAACAGCGACGGGGACACGATGAAACGGCGCCGCGGAGAAAGGACGGACAAACTCGTCTGAGAGAGACGGACGGACGGACGGACGCCTCCTCCTCCTCCTCCTCCTCCTCCTCTCTGCTGACGGTTTGACTGACACACACACACACAAACACACACACACACACACAGTCACAGAGAGGCGCCTGGCAAAGGCACAGACATACATGCACACCAGCCACTTTTTGCCACCCAGCACGCTGCGCGCCGGAGCCGGCCGGCGTTAATTGGACGTCCCCGGCTGATGAAGGCACTTCCACGTCCAGCCTGTCCAGGAATCACAGTGACCCCGACGGAGAGGAGTTCGACTTGACAGGTACCCTTCACCGGCCAGCCCCGCTGTTGAATCCTCCACCTGACAACACCGCCGTGCGTGCTGCGTCTTCGCTGGCGTGCGTGCGTGTGTGTGTGTGTGCCTGCGCCGGAGGAGCAAATGCTCAGTGTCCAAACGGTGTCTTCTCCTGCACCTGTTCAAGTTTTTTAAGCCGCTCACAAAAGGAGGCGAGGGAGACACGGTGCATGGCAGATGCTTCAAGTAGCTGCATGCAGTTAAACTGTGTTGCAGCAGTCATCATGCAGTGCTTTCCCCCCTGTGTGTGTCTGTGTGTGTGTGTGTGTGTGTGTGTGTGTGTGTGTGTGTGTGTGTATGTGTGTGTGTGTGTGTGTGTGTGTTTGATGCGTGCAGTAGTCATTTATCCTGCTCTCTGGTTGTGTATACTCACTCTCATCTTTCACTCTGGTGGATACAGGCTGTCGCTATGCTCAGGTCTGAAGAGGAGTGTGTGTGTGTGTGTGTGCGTGTGTGTGTGTGTGTGTGTGCGTGTGTGTGTGTGGAGGAGATTTTAACCCCTTTGGCTGTCTGAGAGGCAAACCCCGCATGTCAGCAATGGCAGCAAAGTATCCAACGGATAAATGGGATTTCCATTTTCACACCATCCCTGTTCTCTCCTCTCTGTGTGTCTGGTCAGGATGGGGGGAGTCAGTGAGGGAGATGATGTGTTGGCTCGTTGGAGTGATGGACTACTCTACCTCGGCAATGTGAAGAGGGTAAGTGTGTGTTGTTGGAAGCATGCTTTTTAGCCGAGAGTGTGTGTGCGTTGATGCTGGATCAGACTCTCGTGATGTTCCGGCTCCTTCTTTCTCCCTCCTCAGGTCGACGGAGTCAAGCAGTGCTGTTTGGTGAGATTTGAGGACAACTCTGAGTTCTGGGTGCTGAGAAAGGACATTCATTCGTGTAAGACTAACTTTATTTTTATTTATTTTTTACTCCACCTTCAGATGATGAAGTAAAGCTTCCTGGGATGGGAAAACTTTTCCGCTGGGTAAAATTGTGTGGGAGCCGTTACTGAATTCAGTCGCATGTTCTTCAGTCCTTTTAATCACACAAAGTGAAGATTGATAAAGAGTATTTCTTTAATCTTTAAATATTGGTGGAATTCCTAGGATTTCATTGGTTGGACGGTCAGATTTTTAGCCGATATACTGGACGTTTGCAGCGCGTTAAATTGGACTTTTTATTTCTGATAATTAGTGCAGACAGGAGTGAGCACACAACCTTCATTTTCTCCTCTCCACCCTGGCTGCCTGTTTCTTTTAGCATTTCACTTTTGGTTTTTAAACCTTTAAACGATCCGTCTTTACCTCACTGAACGTTTACATGAACGCAGATCTGTCCTCCTTCTGCGGACTCAGCTGGGGACTAAAGGAGGCCGAGCTTTTTCAGCTGCAGCTCCTCAACCGTTGACCGGTCTCCCACTATCCAGACGGTCCGCCAGAACCTTTTAAATCAGTCATTGGCTGTTAATCCTGGGGAGCTTCAACATTAGACCAATGTTTTTTTGTTGTTATTGTTATATTCATCTGTGATCACTATATTGTTCATCATAGCACTATAAAAATAAAGGTTGGTTGACTGTTAGGCTGGCCAAAATCTTTCTTTTTGCTAAATACCACTAAAATGAAACAAGTTTACATACATTTCCATAATATATTGAGAATGTGTCTTTTAAATGGTGTATATTGGGTAATACTGTTAGGGAATAGTAGTTTCCTGGAATTTTGGCCCATTCCTCCTGACAGAACCGATGTAATTGGGTCAGGTTTGGGGTCCACCTTGTTCAACCCAACCTTTTCCGCCTTGAGCACTCATTTTTTTTAATCTTTATAGGTTTTTATTGCACCAGTGTCTTTTGTGGAACAGTAATCTGACAGGAAGGAGGGTGAAGAGAGAAGGGAAAGAGATCCGGGACGCTAACCCAGGCCAGCCAAGGACTGAAGCCACCCAGCTCCCCCTGAACACGACGGCTGGCTGAGATCAGGGCTTAGTGATGGACACACCAGAACACTACCTCCGTTGCCCTTAAGCCACTTCATAACTAATTTATTGGTCTGCTTTGGGTCATTCTCCTGTTGGAAAACCTGTTTGTGTCTAAGATTTAGCTTCTTGGCGGAGATGCAGCCGTTCCTCCTGCAGCAAAGCTCTGACCCAACATGAAGCTTCCACTCCCGTACTTTACAGCCGGTTTGGTGATCTAAAGCTTTTCAGCGTCTGTCCCTTTTGCTCCAAATGAAGCAATGATGATTAGGCTGAGCGGCTCAGCTTTTATTCATTCATCCGGCCACAGGACAGGTATGTTGCTTTGTGAGTAACTGCCTTTTCCTCTCTGAGAAGGTGGCCTTTTCAGCCCGTCGGTAGAGGACTCCTTTCACTGTGAATTATGACGCTCTCTGACCAGCTTCCGTCAGCATCTTCACAAGGTCTTTTGTTTTTCTCTTCTGGGGTTGATTTGAACACTTGAAACCAAAACCCGTTAATCTCTGAGACCCAGAACCTGTCTCCTTGCTGGAAAGAACATTCTCCTGCTGTTTAGGCTCACATATAATTGTTTTAACTGACAAATGTGAGGTTTTACTGAAGGGTGAAGGCTCACGATTCTCTTCCTCAAGTCTTAAATATTCCTTTTATGCTTTAGATTGTTCCATAATGTCACAAAAGGAAGCCATGTGTTTGATGTGTTGTCTTTAAATAGATCCATCGATGTGCCTCCAGTTATCTAAAATGATCTGAATGAACCTGTCAGAAAGTTATTTTGATCATTCAGGGTCTTAGTGCATTTAAACTTCTGAAGTTGAAGAGTAGTTGTAAACCAAAAAAATTAGTGAAGTAAAAGAAAAAGAATTAATATCTAAACTTCTCTCTCGCTATTCTGACGTTTAGCAAACAATAAATAATTCTGGTAGTCCTTACCGACCTGAAGCAGGAAAAGTTTTGCCTGATTTAAAGTCCGCTGGGTTTACAATACAAAGGAAGACAAAACGTTTCTTGAAATGTTTTCTGTGTTTTAAACCTAAAGGAACATCTTCACAAATGGAGCTTGTATAGTATATTATGTTCCTCTGCAGATTCAAACCATCAATGGTGCTGGTAAAATGTTCCCAATTTACCAGGGGGGCAAGGTGGGGCCAGTGTTTTTTCAGGGGCACAGAACAAAAAAGTGAAACAATAAAATAGCAATATTTAACTGTGTAATAATATTAAGTGAGCCATTTGTGGTTTTGGAACTGCAGGTTTCAGACACCTGATCTAGCAGTTGAAAATTTTGCCCCCAGCTCAATACGGCTAAAGCTAAACGTGAAACATCTTAATTTCTAAATCCTTCTTAGAGTAAAACTGTATAGTAAAAAATAAAATTGGTCAAAGTGACCAATCAATTATGTTTATTTGCCATTGCAAATAATTATTAGAAGTTTATTTAATGTTAAGTCTTTAGTACAGGGGCCATAACAGGGGCCAGTACCATTTCTACAGGGGCATGGGCCCCTGTTGGCCCCTGTCTAGAACCGCCCCTGCCCCCAACGCTCAGCTTGTTTTATGCTTGAAGCAGCCATGATGGATACTGATTTAGGGCGGCATGAAGATCTCCGACCTCAGGCGGCGTTCTTGTTAATTCTCCAAGTGGGAACTTGAAAAATCCGACTTCCAAGAAAAAAATACAGCACAGCATAAGTTTGATCCCAGAAAAAAGTCAGATTTCATATATTTTGAGTTAATTCTGAACCTAATGCAGAATCTCAGCTGTTGTTACAGGGGCTTAGATTCTAAAACATAAATAAAATCACTCCAAACAGCCTTTTAAAGAGTTCATGTGCTTCTCCATTAAGCTGGCAGTAATACCAAACATCATGTTTTAGGCATTTTAAGCTGTTGATGCCTGAGCAGAGAGGTATGATAACCACATTTCTTTTTTTATTAATTTTATTTAACCTTTATTTAACCAGGAAGTCCCTTGAGATTAAGATCTCTTTTTCGAGGGAGACCTGGCCAAGACGGCACACCAGTTAAAATACAAACAGAAGTACAACATAGATAAAATCTCACATAGTCCAGGTTAAAGGTTCACAGCTGCAAAACTTTGGTTTGTTGTCCTGATCGGAGCTATGTTTCTTCTCTCTGCTGAAACAGATGAAGGAAAAGGCAGAAACATGCATTTCTATCACATCTGGAGGGATTTTAATTAAGGTTAAAACTGTATGTGCTTTTAAACGCGGATCCTTTATTGGTTTAATGTCACTGCTTTCCTGACCCGTTCTGGGCGATGCGTTGGTTGAACTGATTGAAGCTACTTGAATGTTGTTTGTGCAGATAATAAGTATTCCTTCAGTATGTTGAAAAGTGAACAGATTTTCAGAGAATACTGCTGTGCATTGCCTGGGTTTATTACTTTTAGTCTGTCCATGGCAACGACCACCGCAGCAGCGGCGTCACTGAGACACATTTAGTCTGAACCGTAGACCGTAGTGGAAATGTAACAGATCACCTAAGATAATATCATAAAAGGCACCTTGTGTGATCCTTTAAGCTTGTTTTAAAAAGAAAAACAATCTGGAGGAAATCTTGCCTTAATGTGAACTTTAGGTCAGAATGCATCGACTGAAATTAAAGTTAAAGAAACACTTTCGGATTTGATGCTTTTTCTCTAAAGATCTCTCAGTTCATGTCCTTGTAAATGCTCCGGAAGAAGAAAATATTTAGTCACATTTGCATTTTGTTTTTTTGTCTGATGGAAGCGTGTTGTTTCTGGGTCATTAGAGTCAATTAATGAATTTATTAGACTAATGAGTCCTCGGGGAAACGACTCCTTTCCCCTCTAATGTTGAGTCAAAGGGGGGGGGGGGGGGGGTGGACACTTGTTAGGACCAGGCTGAACATCGCCACGTCAGACGAAAGGTGCACGCAACTCTGAAATCAATGGGGTGGCAGGGATGTGAATCAATATACATAAATTAATGCAGTTGACTGCTTTCTCTTCTCTCTGTGTGTCTCTGTCTTCCTCTCACACATTTACTTCCTCCCCTCCCTCCTCTTCCTCCTCTTCCCTCAGTCTCAGCCGGAGTGGAGGAAGTTTGCTGTATTTGCGACGCCCCGCCTCTTAAAGAACCCTCATAAATTGTCTTAAATGCCGCCACGGTAAGGAACGCACGCCTCATCATGCTCTGTCAAACGCTGCGTCTCCGTCAGAGCTTGTAGTGACCTTGAAGAGTTGACACAAGATGGTAAATAACAACTCAGAGAGCCGCATATCATGAAACGACGGCGACGGCGAAGAGTTGTCGCATCTTGCGCTCGTAGAGGAGGGGGCATAAATAAGATATCGCGAGACATCGAACTTAGAGATTTAAATCCTGCAGAATGTCTTCATTGCCGCTTTGTTCTAATTCAAAGATCTGCAGACATGCTTTAAGAGAAATAAATGGTCCCAATGTGATGCTTTTGAAGTAAAAAAGTATCCTGAAATAATACTGCGTCGTGAATGTTTATGATTATGCATTCTGCAAAGAAATGACCTGAAACATCAGCAGATCTTCATTCAAAGTTCAAAGTGTTAAAATTCAAACTGAATACATTATACAAGCAGAAATAACCTTCCAAGCAGAGGTGGACAGGATGTCAGGCGACTCTTACATCAGTCTGAAGACGTATCTGCAACGAAGGCGACTCTCTTCAGGTGTTTGGTGCTGAACGATGGCAGGATGGAGCCTGAGATGGATGAGAACGATCGGGCTCCTCGCTGCTGCCGCTAAAAGACGTAAAAGACACATCTTACTGGTCCATCTAGCACACATTCCTCCCCTCCTCTGTGGTCATGAAGGATGAGAAGGGGTCGAAATGAGCTTTCTCTATAAGAGATCTGGAAAGCAGCTCCTTCATCTGATCAGGATGCCTCTAGTCTGCACATCCCACAGAAAGGAGGACTTGTTGAAGGAAATAAATATACTAGCTTGGGAACACTCTGGGATATCCAAGCATGAGCTGTTATATATAGTGGTAGCATAAAGGTTTGTATATATATATATATATATAAAAATGTGAAATCTCTTGACAGGATTTCACCCACGAATTTCCCCACTGGCTGGCAGAATAATAATGAGCAACTATTGTATGAGTAGCCTGGAAAAGCAGACCATTTATACCTTTACACATGTATAGCACTATAAATTACTGTATATAATTTAATAGACTAACTTCCACCTATGAATCTACATTTCCAAGCTAAAGCTAACAACAAACGCTTAGAGTTTTAACTCTGCCCTCTAAACCACCTTTCTGAAAACTGTGCTCTTATAGTATTTAACATATTTAGGTTTGTAGCAGCATTATTTAATTTGTGATCTATTTAATTTTATCTCGCCGTTTCTGGTTACTCAGTTGGATTGTTTGAGTTGTTCTATTGCAGAAAAGGTCCCGGAAGGCCGTTTTAAAGCACATGAAGCATCGTTACTAAATACTGTGCAGCTCCAACTTTAGAAGTCCTTTGAAGGCAACGCTCTCGTGTCAAGCTCTGCACCGTCAAGGGGAAGTAAAATCCCTTTGCACCTGGTATAGACCATTGGACTGCTTAAAGCATTGTGACATGCAGCTGAAAGCAGACTGAAAGAACCGCAACGTAGAAGCGGGGAGGTTTTTAAAGTCTACCACAAGCGGGGATGCTGACCATCTGCTTTCAGGGAGAATCCTTGCAAACGCCGTCTCTATGCAAATGCAACAGTTAGATTGTTTGGTTTGGCTCTGAAACAAACTGGCTGTGAAAGCAGTGTGAAAATGGAAAAGGCCCTGTCATTGCTGTCATTTCGGCTGTCTGTCCCGCAAAGACGATTTAAGCGCTCTGCTCCTCCTCCCCGTTTACAGGTTATCATGCGGAGTGCCAAACCGCCGACAATCGAGCCGGAAGCTGACAGCGACTCCTGGATCTGTCGGCAATGCGTCTTTGCAGTCGCAACCAAGGTCAGGCTTGCTAATCTCTCTGTCGCACATTTTTGGAGGAAAAGAAAAATCAGTCAAATCCATCCACGTGGTGACGTGTGTGTGGGATACACGTGTTTGCTCGAGCAAAAAAAGTCTCTCTGATTTTCTCAGTATTGACTTAATACGTTCCGCACCATGTCAGGGAACCTGAACGCGGTCAATATTTAGATGCTTCAGCGGAGCTGAGAGGAGCAGATTAAAAATCAATCCATCACGTGTGCTCCGTTGTCCAGACATGAGGGAGAACTTACTTGGTTTATTATCAGTTGGTTGGTGTCGTCTCAGACTCCACCGCTACAGCCGGGGAGACATCTCCTAATCAGACCTGGTTTGTTTGGACCTGAACGTGATCGCCTCTGTCCTGAAACTGTTTCTGCAGAGAGGCGGCGCTCTCAACGGGGACGCTTCGCCCGGCTCATTGCAGTTCATGAAACTGCGGCCCTAACCAGCTGTCCTACTTGGATGGGACCCTCAGCACCTGAACACTGACAGCAGCAGGATAACTGCTACTGCGCCGGACCTGGAGAGTGACGTGGGCCCTATTTGGCATTTATTCATGCTTATCGTAAAAGTCTTTAAGCAAAACTTCTAAATAATTTGATCGTTTATTGCAGCAACATAACTACATATACAAATAAACAAAATATTTTAATCTAAGCAGAAGAATAATTGTTGTTTTGTCGCTACCCCTTTTAGAAATAGTTGCACAACCAACTGCTGTCAATAAAACGGCTCTTATTTTGTGAGATTACACAAGCAGCATACAGAGAGGGATATTTCACAGTTCTCTTTTCACCTTCTCTTTAGACCTTGGTTTATCAAACCTTTTAGGTCACC